>NC_133758.1:44541060-44844090 GCF_036562045.2 Rhinolophus sinicus
GCTATGAATTTAAAATCACAAATCCCAGGTCAAAGTTCAAACCATTATCCTCAAATATATATGTAACCATAGTACCATATTGCAATTAAATCATCATTGTAAAATCTCTTATATGCCTGGAACACCGCAAGGTAAGAGCTTGATAGGAATTAAAGAATACAAGATATTTTACAAATCAAGTTTTCATATGTGATATTTGGGTCCAATGATCCTAAGGAATCTCTGCTTAGTATGTGATTTAGACAATATGCAGTATTTTCTTACATGAAAATATATTCATGGTATTGTAGGTGGACAAGACTGATTATAAAACAGTTAAGATTTCATGTTTGTTTATACATATTATTTAAATATATAGAAAACAGCCTGAGGCGTGCTACATACTAAATTGGTAGTAGTTATCCCTGGATAATAGGATTGCAAAATTTTCCCCCTTTTCTTGTGTGATTACTGATATGTTCTAAATGTTCTAAAATGAGCATGTTTTTCTTATAAGAATAGATCATTAGCATTTTTAAAGATACATGGAAAGAATGTACTTAATCCTTCTTTCTTTTTACTATTTCTCTGTGATCTCTCGGATCACTCATCTGCTAATTCTCCTGATTACCAGTTTCCACTCACGCCATCCACACTGCAAGGACTGCTTTGTTACAATGAACACCAACGCTAATTAACCATAGGTACGTTTTGAAAATTCATGTCATCCTAAAGATTTACTCATATCCATATACAACATTAGCACCTTCTTTGCACGTTCCTGAGCTTATAGAATCTCTTCTGCATCCTATAAACTAAGATGCTCTCAAGCATTTCACTTAAAATCCGCATTTACAACAAGCAAATATGTTTCAAATTCTCAATGATTGAGCTGAAAATATACATTTGTACATAAGGCAAATTGAGGACCTGGTTCATTACCACCAAACCAAGAAGTGTTCTACATATAGGAAAACTAAGTCAGTGAGGGTAAATAAATGCAACTTCTGCCCAAAATCCTATGATAAAACAAAAGTCAGCACCTAAATGATAAGAGTAAAACTATTCCCTCATTTAGATACATATTTCTACCATTTTATGGGAAACACCTGATTTACACTGCGCTGTTCTTTTGTAAAATGACTATTACTTATTTAGTTGAAATCTTTAAGGGCAAATATCACAATGGCTTCCATTAGGTGTTATATTAATGTAGGCAACCTCTTTTCCTTTATGTTGCTTTATTCTCTTCAATAAATTTTCATATTAACTAACCAAAAGCTCCAAGTTCATGAATTCAGAATCATGACACTTTGCTTTCTGTTATTTTTCACCAACAACCTTACTGGGTAGTCACTTACTCTCTATAACCTGCTTTCTCCATTATAAATTACTACGGGCACAAGATATCACATTTTCTTCCAGCTCTAAAGTTCTCAAAATCAATTAAATATCCTCAGTCAACCCTTAGTTCCTTAATTTTACAACTTCACTTCACGTTAAAAAAACAAACAAACAAACAAACAAAAACGTGCAGCTCTCTAAGCTCTTCTAAATACATTACCTTTCTTGTCCCTCACCACAATCCTGGGAGGTAAAACATTTCTGTTACAGAATATCTCTGCAGGTAAAATAGATAGAGCTTAGAAGACTGGCCAGGCTAATAATGAAGATCCAAGGACTAGTGAGCTGAAGTTCCTGAACTCATCTAGTAAAGCATTTGCAGTCTGGTAGTGAGCTTATGATTTCTGCCTAAATGGCAGAGACAGAGTATAGCTTAGCACAGTAGAGCTCACCCTGTTTGACCCGTAAAGCTCCTTTAAAATGATCTAGTCCAGTCACTTTTCTTTTTAGGGGAATATCCACAGGTCTAGACTCTTTCCCATAAACACAGTTCAAAGCATTGTCTCCTTTCATTCTGAGTCTTCCTTCCTCAATCTGTTGTGCCCTTCTAGAATGAATAATTTCCTCTAGAGACAGGGAAATAGATGGAGTAAATTCCACTGAATCCCTCTGTAAATGGTGTGTAGTTTATCCAGTTGTCAGGTTTTCTCTTTAAAGGTCACTCTTCCGTGGTAAGAAACTTTCTGATGTTCTTGTTAGAAATAAACTGAGTTGTTTGGACTATGAGGGAAACGTGGTTGTGCATGGATGCTTTTTCTCTGGAGTTTTTCTCAGTTTTTGAGATCTTACATATGTATATACAAATTGATCACAAAACTTAAAAATATGAAAAGTATACAAAATTAATACAATCTATGAAAAACTGTAAGTACTATTTTATTCATCAATACTCTATTGTATAGAATATGCTTGTTCTCTGGATAACTCAGTGGTTTCTTATCTAACAAAGGTAATTTCAATGTTGTTTTTAACCCAAAGACCAAGACTGTTAACCTTGCTCTGACCTTTCTTGTATTCCTCACAGACAGCAAGGGATCTTCTTGCCCAGTAAGGACCTGAACAGAAGGTGGGCAACCCAGTAGAACAAGGCCCTGTCCACAGGGAATGGACTGATAACAATAATAATGAAAATCTACTGAGCACTTACTTAAAATGCCAAGCAACTGCTCTGAGTGCTTTAATGTATTAATTCCTTCACAGCAGCCTCTGAGCTGGTTATTACATAGGAGGTTACAGAGTGAATCCCTACTAAGGAAAAAGCACAGGACATTAAAACACACACCACTGAAGACAGACAAGGGACAAGATCCACATGAGATAGTCAGAAGGTGGCAGTATACTGTGAGGGGAAAAAAGCAAGGCAGAAAAGAGGCAAATGCATTCCCTACATGCTCTAGTCTTCCTTCCATATCTACCAAGGACACAGTAGAGTATCTAACAAATAGTAAATGCCAATAAAATTGAGTTGAATGAAATATAGTGTAATGACAAAGTCCATTTATGAACTATTGGTCAGAGAAACTAAGGTTAGATATGACCTTCAGGGTCACCTGGAATTCATCCATTACACCTCTACTCTTTGTTGTCCTACCTATGCTTAAATATTTCTAGAAACTTAAAAAAAAAAGAAAAGGAAAAAGAAATGTGCGCAGAATACGTACCATGTATTAACACTAGTCACTTTCAAATTTCACCCCTGTAATAACTTGGTAAGGTGACTATTTTGTTTTTGTTTTGTTGTTTTTTTACAGATAATGAAACTGAGATATGAAAATGTTAACTTAAATAATTTACTCAACATAAAGTTGCACAATTAGTAGGTAGAGACATCTGGATTAAACCCAAATATTCCAACTTCAAGACCAGCACCCTTTCCACTAAACCAAACTTTGTTCTTACTGTAGAGACAGGGTTACCTAATCAAGGTACATGAATGTGTATAGGGTTTAATGAAAATGGTCAGAATTGAATTATGTCTATCTTTTTAAATTAAATTTATTGGGGTGACATTGGTTAGTAAAATTATATAGATTTCAAGTGTATATTTCTACAATACATCATCTATATATTGCATTCTGTGTTCACCACCTAGAGTCAGGTCTCCTTTCATCAACACCTTTACCATCTTCTACCATCCCTCCTTTCCTCTTACCTTCTGGTAACTATTAAACTGTTGTGTGTGTCTATGAGTTTTTGTTTCTTTGTTTGTCTGTCTTGTTCCTTTGCTGCTTTCAGTTTTATATCCCACATATGAGTGAAGACATATGGTTCTAGACTTTTTCTGTCTGACTTACTTCACTTAGCATGATAATCTCAAGATCCATCCATGTTGTCACAAATGGCAGCATTGCATCATTTCTTATGGACGAGTAATATTCCATTGTACATATGTACCATATCTTCTTTATCCAATCATTTATCAAAGGCCATTTTGGTTGTTTCCATGTCTTGGCCACGGTGAATAATGCTGCAATGAAGATTGGGGTACATATACCTTTATGGATAAATGTTTTCAGATTTTTGGGGTAGATACCTAGAAGAGGAATAGCTGGGTTGTACAGTAATTATATTCTTATTTTTTTGAGATAATATATATTTATTATTTTAAGCCACTAAGTCTTGAAATAATTAGTTACACAGCAAGCAATAACAGCTAGAAGCATGCAAACTATTAGGTTGGTGCAAAAGTAATTGCAGTTTTAGAAATTATTTTTAACCTTTTAAACCACAATTACTTTTGCACCAACCCAATAATACAGCTAAAAGCATTAAAAGATTTACTATACAGGCATATCTTGGAGATACTTCAGGTTTAGTTCCAGACCACCACAATAAAGCAAGTTGTAATTTTTTTGCTGGTAGAGGGTTGTGCTTTCAATTTGTAAAAAACGCAACATTAGTGAAGCGCAATAAAGGGAAGCACAATGGTATGCCTGTGCTGTGGAAATGGTGGCATAAGAGACCACAGCTAGGAGCCACGAGGTCTGTGCAAGAGTGGACGAGGGAGCCACCTGGTGGAGGAAGGCATACTTAGACATTCCCTTCTTTCTTCCCACTTACTCTTCCAGCTTGTTCTGCCCAGCATTTCCCTCTAGTAAGGTCACTGTGAGGTTTGAGTCAATAATTATGTGGGCCATACATACCCTCACCTATAGATGCAAAGACCAACCTCAGAAAAATGTTGAGTTAAGATATTACCCTCTTTTACTATTTTATTTTCTCCCTTAGTTTCTTCCACCTACCTATCTGCTATCCAAGAGAAAACATCGGTGGCACCAGGAATTGAGACAAAGAATGAAGACTCAGAATGCTGGAGAAGGACAAGAAGGAACTAGGAGAACTTGATTACAAAAAAATCCAAGTCATACCTCAGAAGTTGCCCAGAAGTACAGTTGACCAGTCTCTAATTACCAGGGGAAGCCTTTGTTCATTGATGTTGGCCATGATTGTTGTCCCTTACTGGTCTTTAGAGGCTTTTGTTTTGTTTTGTTTTGGTTTGGTTTGGTTTGAAGTATACAAAACAATGTAATAGTTAGACATTTACACCTTTCACAAAGTGATAACCCCCAATCTACTACCCCTCTGACATCGTATATAGCTGTTACAATTCCATTGACTATATTCCCTATGCTGTACCCCACATGCTGTAAATATATATACATATATATGTGTGTGTGTGTGTGTGTGTGTGTAATTATAATTGACATTCAATATTATTCTACATCAGCTTCAGGTGTATAGTGTCTCAGTGGTCAGGCATCTACAGAGTCTATGAAGTGGTCTTCCTAATAAGTCCAATATCCATCTGGCACCCTACATAATCTTTACAACATTATTGATTATATTCCAAAAACTGTATTTCACATCCCCATGGCTATATTATGACTACTAATTTGTAGTTTCTACCCCATTCCCCCATTCCCAGGCCCCTCTCATCTAGCAACCATCAGTTGTATTTTTTTCCTTATACCTCTTGAGTCTATTTCTGTTTTGTTTGTGCATTTATTCTGTTCTTTAGATTACACATGTAAGTGAGATCATATGGTATTTGTCTTTCTCTATCTGACTTATTGCACTTAGCATAATATATCTATGGTCATCCATTATTCTTAATTTTTTGAGGAACCTCTATACTGCTTTCCATAGTGGCTGTATCAATTTACATTCCCACCAGCATTGTATGAGGGTTCCTTCCTCTCCAACACTTGTTATTACTTGTCTTGTTAATAATAGCCATTCTGACAGGTATGAGGTGTTATCTCATTGAGGTTTTGTTTATCTTAAATTTAAACAGTTTCAATTTCAAATTACAAAATATAAATGTATGAGCAAATTTAACAATACTGATTTGAGATATAAAATGTAAAACTCTACATCTAAATGTTTTTCATCACTCAATTGTAATTATTTTAAGTATCTGGGTTTACTTTATTAACAGCAAATGTATTATTATAAGATATAGACTATAATCATATTCTCTCTTTCTTCCTCCACCCCACTTCTTAAAGATGTTACCATTAAAATAGAATAGAACAGTAAAATATGTAGAAGTATAAATTCAACAAACTTGGCCTAAATGACACTTCCAATATTCAGGTACCCCCAGTGGAGAGCATAATTCCCTGTAATATATCCCCATGACTATCATTTTAGGGAAAGAAATATAAATTTTTTCATATACATCTCCCCAAGTAAGGCAATAGTAACTGTTTAGATTTTTTAAAAGCTTAACAGAAGCTAGTAAAACATTACAGATGTTGATTAACCCTTCCATTAAATATCAGAAAACAAAATTAAAGATAGTTCATGCTTTTTCTACTGCCATGGCTTTAGTGATTCCAGAGTGCTATTGCAAAGAATTATATCTACCAAAATTATATCTACCAAAGATAGTTCATGCTTTTCTACTGCCATGCCTTCAGTGATTCCAGAGTGCTACTGCAAAGAATTATATCTACCAAAAGGTAATTATACAGAGGGGAAAAAATTCTTGCATTTGTGTTTCCAAAATTGACACAAAGGAAAAGTGGCAATAGAAAGAAACACAGTAAAAGAAATCATTTATATTGAATATTACATTATTTGCAATAAATTTTTCCCTCATTTTCATATTTAAGAATGGGACATCTAATTCACTGCTTTTTCTGTAGTATGCAGTGATTGTCAGTAGAATAACTCACTCAGCCTCTGCCACTAGGTGTGTTGAGATCTTAAAAGCAAACAGGAGAAATGAAAATATATTAGGATGAGAGGAGCAAAGGCCAGAAGGAAATAATGTAAATGTCTTTATGGCCTTCCAGCAGACACAAATCAACATGGTATCCTGGATCCAATATAGGTGGATGTCAATATTCAAAGGGCCTAATAGGGTGAATGGAGGTCAGAGCAGCAGGAAACTGTACAAAACCTAGAGGCAGGTTGTAAGAGACAGATTCTGCATAAAAGGTAATGTGCCCAGGAAGAAGCAAGACACCAGTCAACAGCTGAAAACTCTGGGCTAACAAGTGTCAGGGAAGGTTGTTAGGGCCCCTGTCAAACAAAATTCAAGTTCTTGCCCAATTATTTTCAGAAGTTTTGAGAATTTTGGTGGGCTAAGTCTATAATTTCTCAAGGAGTTCAAATTGCAGACATTTGACTAATCCCTCACCTCAACTCCTAGAGACGGTAAGGTGCTAAATATAGATTTGGTTACTATTGACACAAAAACTGAATGAAGCTATTTTTTTCCAGCTGAAATTCTTTAGGACTTGAGGCTGAACAGGGTTAAGGAAGCTGAGATTGACATACTCTCTGTGTGTGATAGAAATGACAGATATGTGGCCCCAGGTTGCCTTTGGGTTTCAAGATACAACTGATATTAACAGAGACTCTTTTTGTCTGCCATTTAAGTTATGCCTAGACAGAAAAATATGCCTGAAGAACAATCCATCCAAAGATTAACATTTTGAGAATAGAATTGAATAAACTGCTATCAGATGGATATATTGCGTCTAAACCAATCCTAAAATGACCCTCCCCTACTACAAAGAGGAAGGAGGAAGAGGAGGAGGAGGAGGAGGAGGAGGAGGAGGAGGAAGAAGAGGAGGAAGAGGAGGAGGAGGAGGAGAAAAAAAGGAAAAGAAATCATTCTGAAAAAGATGAATTCTGTTGCACTGTGTGATCAGGGCATGAAATATCTGCCTCTTAAAATCTCTTCTCCAAAGAGTAATTTACAGCCACAGTCACTAGGAAAACCTGTCTCTTCCTGGTGCTTCCACATGAGTCAGAACCATTATGCTATTGTAACGTATATCCCACAACAGCAAAATGTTGCCCCATGATTTCTAGAAAATTTTCCAAACAACATCCTCTCTAGCCCTCCAGTCCCTCATGAAAGCTACATCTAGTTACCTAACCACTGGGAAAGCACATCCGTTCTTTAATCTTAAATCCACTCCCTTAGTTTCAAGTGGATTTTTAAAAAGTGCTCTCTTTACAACCATAGCCACAACTCTCTTATGGGTTGTATTAAAAATGTTCTTCTCTAGGCATATGATACCCTACTGTGATCCTCAGAGCTGTCTTAGCTTCAAGAAAGTTACCATTATTCTTGTTAATCTTGATTGTTTCTACAATAAATTTCCTTAAAAGTTTCAGGTTTATTGAAAACTTTCCTGCCCTAAAGTTGCTCTAATTCTTCACTCATCAATTTCACTACTAGGAATTATTTCTAAGGAAGTAATCATAGAGGAGCACAGAGACTTAGCTACAAATATATTTGCCACAGGGTTATTAAAAGAATGAAAATGACCTAAAAGTCCAGTTATAGAGTTTCATTAAATAAACTATGGCATATTCAAATTCAAGAATCTATACAACCTTTAGGAATAATATGGGAGAATATGCAATGACATGAATCTTATTTAAAGTATACTGCTAAGCAAAATAAATCTGGTAACAAAACTGTATGTGTGACATATTTATTATGTTTTTAAAAATCATAAATATAATCACTTTTTGTATAACCTATTTTATATACATATATATAAACCATTTCTTATATAAAATATGGAATAACACTTCTATACTGGCTTCATAATGTTTTCATGACAGAATTTATAAATGCCTTTAAATTAAAAATGTAAAGTACTGTGGTTATTATATCATGAGTTACAATGTACTGAAAAAAGATGGTTTAATACCTGTTTCAAAAAGCAACAAGGCTAATCTGCATATTCCTCATCAACTATTAAAATGAACAGGAATTTTCCAGTTCTAATAGTGTTCTATTGGGTTGATGCAAATAAAATCTGCACCAGTAAACCATCCTTTAATACAATATACATGGAAAGAGTGTTTATTACATTTCTCATAACAATAATAATATTGTGGATCATTCATTCTCCTTTTTAAAACTCTTTCTAATAACCTTTTTCCCTCATTTGTCTCCTCCACCTTTTTTGTTTTTCGATGGCAGGCCAGGATATTTAATGTCTTCTCTATTCAGCAAGAAATGGCAGAAATGAGAACTGACTCAAGCCTCTGACACCTATTGCCATGTTCTCTCTAGCCCTTCTAACTCCCACTTGCTCTATAAATTTAGCAGGATGTGACAGAAAGATAGAGTTGTACATAACGTGTTCATTAAAATAAGTATTTATATACTCACTATGTAAACATAATGTATAGTTCCTTAGCTCTGAGGCAACTACGTGATATACAAGTATATACACCTACAGCCTCAGCTTTATGAACTATATTCCTTGGAGATAACAGCAGCTCCAATACCTAGGTACACAGTCAATAATTACTTTCATCTTTCTCCTTTTATTTACTCTTTAAGGGATTCATTAAGATGAAGAATGACAGCATTGCTTTGCTAAGCCATTTTGATTACTTTCCTAATTCATTTATCATGACCTTTGGAACTATTAGTTTGGTTTTTGCCTTCCAGTCATCCAGAATTGTGTTTTATTAAAACTAGGTTCTGCATCCTCAGTGTTTTTTTTTCAAATGGGCCTTTTGGCCTAAATGCTATTTAATAGAAGAGACATATGGTAGAATTTTTCTTTTGTAAAGACACACAAGTGTGTAATATACACAGTCACTGAGAGTTAGTATATATGTTTCAAATTGGTACTGGATCACTCATAAACTTTTTAAATAGCTATTCATTTCGTAGCTTTGAATCCCTCCTCAAAAGGGAGTGCTAAAGGAAGAAAAAAAGGCAAGCAGTGACTAATGTGGGACACACATATCACAAACAAGGCTCTGTACTAGGTACCATTACATGTACTATGTCATTTAATCCTCACAGCAACCCTGCAAAAATAGGTAATATTCCACCTATTTTAGAGATAAAGAAGTTGTTTCTCAAAAAGAATAAGTGACTTGGTCATGGTCACGCAGTAAAGTAACACAGTAATACTGAGTTTGAACTACCTACACTTTGTGGCTGGTGCCTTGTTTTGTTGACCTTCTCCCTTCTCCTTCTCCCTTCTCAAAACGAAGTACTTAAAGTTCTGTTATATGCTAGATATATAAGTCACTTGTGCGAAATAAAAGTCCACATCACTTATTGTCTCTTCCTTTAGCTCTTCCTTGGAGGAGACCTGCGAGGCATCTCTTACTCTTTACACAGAATAACAATCTTTGGGAGGCTAGTGTGCAGAAAACTTACGCTATTTTGTGGCTTCTTTACAGTAGAACTCCAATTATCAAAATACAGGCTGTTCAGGCTCTGCAAAGGACACTATCAAGAAAATGAGAAGACAAGCCACCACTGGGAGAAAGTATTTACAAAAGACATATTTGGTAGAGGATCATTATCTAAAATATACAAAAAACTCTTAAAACTCAACAATAAAAAAGTCAGTTTGAAAATAAACAAAAGATCTGAATAGATACCTTTCCAAAGAAGATATATTTATATGAAGATGGTCCCCAACTTACAATAGTTCAACTTACAATTTTCCAACTTTTCAATAGTGTAAAAGCAATGTGCATTCAGTAGAAACTGACTAGGCTAAGCTATGATGTTCAGGAGAATAGTGTATTAAAGGCATTTTTTATTTACAATATTTTCAATTTACAATGGATTTATCATATGTCAAGGAGCTTCTGTATATGGCATATAAGCAAGAGAAAAGATGCTTTATATCATATGTCATATGGAACTGCAAATTAAAACAACAATGAAATACTACCACACACCTATTAGAACAGCCACAAAACACTGACAATACCAAATGCTGATTAGGATGTGGAGCAACAAGAACCCTCATTCCTTGCTGGTGGAACTGGGAAATGATACAGCCATTTTGAAAGACATTTTGGTGGCTTTTTACAAAACTCAACATATTCTCACCACATGGTTTAGCAATTGCATTCCTTAGTATTTATCTATAGGAGTTGAAATCTTAAGTCCACTTAAAAACCTGAACAAAGATGTTTATAGCAGCTTTATCCATAATTACCAAAACTTGGAATCAACCAAGAGGTCCTTCAGTAGGTAAATAAATGGTGGTACATCCAGGCAATAGAATATTATTAAGTGCTAAAAAGAAATCAGATGTCAAGCCATGGGAAAACACAGAGAAATTATAAATACATGTTATTAAGTGAAAGAAGTCAATTTGAAAAGGCTGCATACTGTATGATTTCAACTATATGACATTCTTGAAAAGGCGGAACTATGAAGACAGGATAAAGATTAGTAGTTGTCGAAAGTGACATCAGCAAAATGGCAGACTAGGAGGTCGCAACACTCATCACCCCAAAAAAACAACAAAAACAATAAATAAATAACTACAATCTCATGAAAATAGCTCCAGGAAAGCTTTGGAGTATAACAAAGAAGCATCAGAAACCCCGTGGAGCTCAAAAACTGAAGATGGCCATCTAGTAAAGCACAGGAAGCATTTTACCTGCATCAACCCCTACCCGAGTCCAGAGTAGCTCAGCAACAAGAGGGATCCCCTCAGAGATATTTTACCCCACAGGGAGCAGGAGAAACCCAGAAAACCTCACTGCCATGGATGTTTTCAGCTTTTGTTACTGAGGATTACCACAGTCTCCATCAAAACTTAACCCAGCTGACAAAACTACCCAGAGCCCCCCCACCCCCCCACCACATCTCCTCCTCAAGGATGGAGCTGTCATTGAAGTGATACCTGCTCCCAGATGCCCCAGTCATTACTGTGCCAGACTCTGTAAGTCAAGATGTCACAGAGCCTTGACATCTATGGGATTGCAGGTGCCACTGCTCTGCACCTTGCCCTGGGGTCTTAAGTCAAAGCCCACCATAACCGGGCCACATAGCTGCTTCTCTGTGCCCTGCCCCTGGATCCCAAGTCATGCTTTGACCCACCATTACTAATGCTGAGCTTCTGCTGTTCTGCATTACAACATCTGGATTCCATTTTGGAGCTTTGACCCTCCATCATTGAGGCCATATTGCTGCTGTTGCTACTCCTCTGTACCCAACGCCCTGGGGTCCTGAGTCAGAGATTTGGCCCAGCATAATCAGGGCATAGTTGTGGCTCCTCTTCACCCTTCCTCCCTGGGGACAAAGCAAAACTTTGACCCACCATTCCCAAGGTATGCTGCTACTGCATCCTGCTCACTATATTCTATCATTCCAGGGCCAATACTACAAATGAATGCCTCCCCCTGGGGCCATGTCACTGCAGAGAGCCCCAGAACGCAAGACTCTGGTTCTACAATAAATGTAATCAAACCTCAGATACTGGCAGCATGCCACTCAAGTATACCTGTGCCCCAGGATCCAGGCATTGTGGTAGTTCCACACTGTACATCTCCCAGGAGCTTAGCTCTGCTGACACTCTGAGTGCCAACATGCCAAACCTGATGCCAAAAGGTACCCCTGAACAAAAACTGTGTCCTACAGATGAAAGGGGAGAGTAGGAGAATCCCAGGAGCCCTTGCCTCTGAGAACTTTAATAGACTGAGCTGCCACAGCAATCCACAGAACCTCTACAGGCTTGGCCACAGAAGGTCTCCCTTAGTCTTTTTCATCATTCATCTCAGCCAGTGGAGCTGCATAAAGACTATGCCTCTGTGCCCTCCCAGAAACCAGAGACACTGCGCCCCACCTAGGTGATACCCTCACAGCCAACTTCGAAAGTCCTTCCCCACTGAAACCAGTTCAAAAATGCTGGAAGACGTGGCTGTTCCCTCAAATACATAGATATCAATGCCAACCTATTAGAAACACATAATAGCAAGGATACATGATACCAGCAAAGGAACATAATACTTTTCAAGTAACTGACTCCTAAAAAATGGAGATCTGCAAGTTACCTGAAAAATAATTCAAAATAATTATTTTAAGGAAGCTCAGAAAAATTCAAGAGAGTACAGAGAGACAAGTCGATGAACTCAGGAAAATAATGCATGAACAAAATGAGAAGTTCAACAAAGAGATAGAAGGCAAAACAAAAACAAACAAACAAACTGAAAAATACAGAAATTCTAGAGCTGAAAAAAACAATAAATGGAAAGAAAATGCAATAGAAAGCTTCAACATAAGACTCAACCAAGCAGAAGAAAGATTCTGTAAATTTGAAAACAGACCCCTTGATATTATCCAGTCAACAGAGAAAGCAGAAATTAGAATAGAGTAAAGAAAGGCCATGTGGGGAGGGCTCAACACAGGAATAATGAAGACTTTTCCTCTAATTCTCACTCTGAGGCCACACAACTTAATCTTTCCCTGTATGTTTCTGGCACCTCTCAAGTTGCCACCCCCTCACCCCACTGGAACACAGGGCAGTGTCAGCTTTCTGTGTCACCTTACAGTGAAAAGTCACCAGTTCCAGTTCCAGTTCTTACTCAGATAAGGAATTCTCAGTGCATAGAGCATAATCTTACATCCATCTACTGCCAGCTCTGGCACAAATCTACATGGTTCTCCAAGATCTGCAATGGTACAAAGGTCTAACACAAGCCCTATCGACTTCCTCCAATTGGAATCCTGCTCCCTGGCACAAGCAGACACAGCACAGACAATTGGATGAAGACTTTCTACTGGGTTTCCAGGCCTTATTCACCTTCCCCTTTGGTTGGTACCATTCCTGAGCAATTTAGTCAGTCTGCTGTGGACTTCCTTAGGACCATGAATACAGAAGTAGAAATTCTTCAGGTTCTCCAGTGACACAAGCTCAGTCACCACAGTATTTCTTATTGGGTGCTAGGCTGCTGACATCTACCAGAACAAGCAGAAGCTCAGAAAGCAGTACTCTGACCCCGTTTGTCCATCCCACACAGATTAGGTATAGCTACTCTCCTCAACCCAGAAGGCCTGGAAGCCTAGGAACCTCTCCCACCAAGCACATAGGGTCTTATCCACAGAGTTCTGACTGGTTCTTTAAAACCCTTGTGCGAAAAATCATTGGCTCTCATGCTAATACCACAGCTCCTTTTGAAATGCCTAAAATACAAGCATCTTCCAACCTGCTAGCCTTGATTACTCATCATGGACCTTCTGAAGGGCAGTCTAAAGATGGGAATGACCCACATGCATGCTCTCACTGTCTCCTAGTATAAAGAAGGGAGAGGCAGAAGTCTGAGCAGCAGAATAAGGCAGTGCTTGGCAGATCTGTCAGTACTGGGAAATTATCAGATCAACAAGTAAAGATACCTTTAGGTGGACATCAGGGCAGCACAGACAGTTTAAATAAAGAACGACCAATGGATATAAGCTCTGCAGGAGCCTACGGTGTTCCATGTTCCATCCTGTGGGAAGAGCAGCAAGTTCCAGGACTGTCCTGTTTACTATAGGGTCTCCTCCACACAGTGCCACGCCACACCCCCATACCCATATTGTCCTTTGAACAAGACCAACCTCAGTAGGAGTGGACGTGGAAGCCCTCTATCTCTGTGCACTCACTCTGGGTACTGTGCTGCATATCCTGTTTCCTTGCAGTGGGCTCCAGCAGCTCTGGAGGCACCCTATGTTCCATGAGTACCTGAGTGTGTGTAGGCTTTCCAACTGAGTCATGCTGGGGGGTCTTCCCCTCCAGGAGTAGAGGCAGCTCCTAACTTCAGATACATGCCTTATGGTGTTTCACCCCCCAGCCTAGAGAGACTCATCATCTCTGAAGCCTCTGAACAGCCATAAAAGACACTGATGGAGCGAGAACACAGACACCATATGCTACCTGAATGTGATGCTGATGTTCACTGAATGTATGCTGGAGCTGATATCTGTGAGGAAGGGAAACCCAGAGCTGTACATATCTGCTGTCTCCTTGTACCAGATTCAAGAGAGTATGGTTGTGGACCAGATCAGCCAACTTAGTAAAGACTTGGGGCAGGTGGAGCAACTGGTGTTATACAGGAAAGCAGCACAGCTACTAGCAGCATCTCTGCATCTTGACAAAGCCCAGATCAAGTCTGGGAAACTGAGCCTGTCCATGGCAGTGAAACAGGTTACCAAAAATCTGAATGAACGATATAAATTCTGCATCACCATGTGCAATAAATTTATAGAAAAGCTGAATAGCTTCACCTCTGATAAGAGATTTATTGATGAAATCAACAGTGTAACTGTAGAGAAACTCATCTATAATTGTGATGTAGAAATGGTCAATCTGCAGCCCTGGATGAGATGTTTCAGCAGAATGAAGATAGTATCATAGGCTTAACTAAAATTTGGAAGGCTTAACTAAAATTTACCAGGACTCTGCAGATATTTAAAGTGTACATAAATATAAATATAGTATTAAAAGAAGATTGTCAGCACTCTGCTGTAGCTCCTCAACCATGTGAGTAAATGCAGGCTTGTCCCATGGACCCGTGGTGGGATGTGAAGTGATACATTTGGGAGTACAGCTTGAGTTCTGTTGCCTCATCTCCAGGAAACTGTAATTTCTGATCTGGTAACTACCAAAGAACAAGCAGTAATTTCAAAAAGGAAAAACAATTCAAAAACTACATATTTGTAGGAAATCTGCCTTATTGGAGAAGTCACCTCTGCCCATTTTTTGTAGAAAGAGAAGCAAGAGTATTCCACCTGGCTCTCAGTTTGAACTTGGTAAATAAATGTACCTTAAAACTAGAATTTTATATTCTTAAGGATATTCTTAAGTTATTCTTAAGGATAATAAAAAATGAAATATTAAAAGAAAAAAAGAATGAAGTGAGTGCCTCTTCATTCAGTTCACCAGAGGAATGTGTGAAATTCCACATGTCAATTAGGGTATAAAAATAAGAAGAAAAAATATCTGTCTCATCTAGGAAGTTTGATACTATACACACACCCTTTCCGGAATTCATATGTAATCTCTAGTAGACTTTTAAACAGTAAAAACTTCTGCTCATTGAACCTCTGCATTTTTGTAACCTATTTATCGACACCCACAGATTTTCTCAGTGATATTTTTGAGCTTCTTCTTGATTGCTTTTGGTTGAATTTTTTAATGTGCATGCAGAATGTGTATTGATGCCTGTGACTTATAGATTTATTAAAGCCTAGGTTTATTTGGGCGATATTAAAAAATATATATCAATCAAGGGATACTCTCAAGAATTTTAATAGGGCCAAAACAAAGTTGGTGATCTAAAGGCTTGTTAATGATGTGAAGTTAGTGAAAAAATGAAATTTGTTTTCTCTTAGGGTAATGGACAGCATTCTACAGCCTAATATGTATTTTTCATGTTAATCCTCACAGTTCACCAAATAGCTAGTCACAGATAATGTGCTTGAATAAACTATTCTCCAGTTTTAATCCTTTGGTTCTATTCCTTTTAGATTATAAATCTGAACTCTGACAAATTGCACAGAAGCTCTTTGGCATTAATCTAATTTTAGCATACTGATAAAAACATGGTTTTCCTTTACTTTGACAAAGTAATGTAATTTTTACCTTTATCAGTATGAAATTCCAGCTGTTAATTGAACATTTATTTATATGATGTTTGTATTTTTAGGTCTTTAAGTACAGTGTTTCTAACTCTCATTTGTAACTGCATGCATTATCCTTGAAACTAGGTAAAACTTATTGATGTTGTGTTATAGCCTTTTTATTGTTGTCTATACAGATGTATACTAAAGTAAAATAAAACCAACAAAGTGTTTCTAGGGTAGAGAGAGAGAGAGAGAGAGAGAGAGAGAGAGTAAAGAAAGCTTATTTGAATTATGGGACATCATTAAGTGAAACAATTGTTCACATTATGGAGTCCCAGAAGGAAAAGAGAAAGAAAGGAACAGATAACTTATTTTAAAAATATAATGGCGGAAAACATCCCAAATTTAGAGATATGGCCATCTACGTACATGAAGCACAAAGATTCCAAACAGATTCAACCCAGAGATATCTTTACAGAGACACATTAAAATGAAACTCTCAGAAATAAAATACAGAAAATTTTTAAAGCAGCAAGAGAAGAAAAGACTCATCACCTACAAAAGAACACCAATACGGCTATCAGTAGATTTCTTAGCAGAAACCATATTCCAGGCAAACAGAAACCAAAACAGAACAGGAGTAGCTATACTTATATCATACAAAATAGATATTAAGTCAAAATCTGTAACAAGAAACAAAGATCATTATATACTAACAAAGGGGTCAATTCATCAAGAGGATACATCAATTGTAGATATGCACACACCCAATACCAAAGTATCTAACTATATTTAACAAATATTAATTGATATAAAGCCAAAAATAGACAGCAATGCAACAAAAATAGGGGACATTAATACACCATTTTCAACAATAGATAGATCAACCAGACAAAATCATTAAGAGAATAAGGGACTGGAAAAACATTTTAGATCAAATAGACCTAAAAGAAATATATGGAACATTGCATTCTAAAGCAACAGAATACATATTCTTTTCAAGTTCACCAGGAACATTCTCCAGGATAGATCATATGAGGAGCAACAAAACAAGTCTTAACACGTTGCGCACGGCAGGGTTTAAATCCCTCATGAAGATTCTCGTGATCCGTATGCAACGTGTTAACAAATTTAAAAAGATTAAAATCATATCAAGTCTCTTTTCTGACCACAATGGGATTTAACTACAAATCAATAACAGAAGGAAAGCTGGAACATTCACAAATATGTGTAATTTAAACAACACATTCTTAAAAACTAATGGGTCAAAGAGGAAATAAAAAAAGGAATAAAAAGTATCCTGAGACAAATAAAAATGGAGACAACATAGCAAAATTTATAGGATGCAGTAAAAACAATTCTAACAGAGACATTTACAGAAATAAAGACTACATTAAGAAAAAAAAAATCTAAAATAAACAACCTAACTCCCCACCTCAAGGAACTAGAAAAAGAACAAACTGAGCCCAAAGTTAGCAGAAGAAAGGAAATGATAAATGTTATAGCAGAAATAAATGAAATAGATACTAGAAAGATGATAAAATAAGATAAGCAAAACTGAGATTTTTTTGAAAAGATAAAATTGACAAACCCTTAGATATACTAATAAAAAATAAATTAAAAAAATAATCAGAAATGAAAGTGAAAAGTGAAATCATTACAAAAAATACCACAGAAATACAATGGATTATAAGAGACTACTCAGAACAATTATACAACAACAACAACAAAAAAATAGACATCTTAGAAGAAATGAATAAGTTCTTAGAGCATACAACTTACTTATAACTAAATAATTAAGTAATAGAAAATCTGAACAGACCAATAATAAGCTAGGAAATGGAATCAGTAATCAAAAACCTCACAAGAAAGATAAGCCCAGGACAGGATGGCTTTATGGGTGAATTCTATAAAACATTTAAAGAAAAATTAATACCAACCCTCCTAAAACCCTTCAATAAATAAGACGAAGGAACACTTCCAAAATCATTTTACAAGGCCAGCAATCATTACCCTGATACTGAAGCCAGACAACTGTACCACAAGAAAAAAGAAAAAATTACCATTACAGGCCAATATTCATGATGAATACAAATGTAAAAATTCTCAAAAAAAATACTAGCAAACAAAATTCAAGAGCACATTAAAAAGATCATGTATCATGATCAAGTGGGATTTATCCCTGGTATGCAAGAATTGTTGAACATCTGCAATAAATAAACATGATACACTACATTAACAGAATGAAGAATTAAAATCATATGTCATTTCAATTGATGCAAAATAAGCATTTGACAAAATTCAGCACCCATTCATGATACAAAAATCTCAACAAATTAAGTCTAGAAGAAATGTACCTGAAAAAAAAAAAAAAAAAAAAAAGGCCATCTATGACAAGCCTATAGCAAACATCATACCCAACAGTGAAAATATAAACCCTTTTTCTCTAAGATCAGGGAGAAAAAAGGATGTCCACTCTTGCTACTTTCATTCAACACTGTATTGATGTCCTAGGTAGAGCAATTAGGTAAACAAAATAAATAAAAGGCATCCAAATCAGAAAAGAAGACATAAAATTGTGTCAGTTTGCAGATGACATCGTATTATATATTAAAAACCCTAAAGAGTCCACAGAAAAGTGTTAAAACTAACAAACAATATCAGTAAAGTTTTATAACCCAAAAACAATATACAACAATCTATTGCTTTTCTATACACTAATAACAAACTATCAGAAAGAAAAATTAAGAAAACAATCCCAGAATTGGGATACCAAGATGGCACAGTAGGTATACACTGTGCTTATCTTCTCTCATGACCACATCAAAATTACAACTAAACTACAAAACAACCATCATTGAGAATCGCCTAAAATTTTGCTTAACTAAAGTCCTACAACTACAGACATGCAGAAGAAGCCACCTCAAGACTGGTAGGAGGGGCTGAGACACAGAACAGGCTGGTCCCATACCTGCATGTAACCATTAAAGATCTGGAGGGAAATTTCAGCTGTGGATGTCCCCTCCACCCCCAGAGGAGCGAGAGGTCCCATCCCCACTCCAGCTCAGGTTTCCAGTGCCAGGGACAAAAGTCCCCATAATTTCTTGCTGTGAAAACCAGCAGAGATTGAAACTGAATGAGATGGAGGGCAGCTGCACTCCCAGGCACTCCTCTTAAAGGGACCAATCGTGGACTTACCCATCAACGGAATCATCTGCTCTGAGCTACAGCTCTGGGGCAGCAGCTGTAGACGTGGCAGGGACATATGGTGGGGAACTGCGTTGTCTGGCTTGGGACGGGAATTAGAGAGGCAACTTTCTCCTGGATGGAGGAACTGGTTAAGGCCATTGATTTGTTTTTGTTTTGTTTCTTTGTTGTTGTTTTTTGAGTCTTCCCCCTTCCTGCGCTTCACTTGCCATGCCCTGGCCATTCGAGACCCCACCTCGCCCAAATTTCAGGCACAACCAAGCTGCTTCCAGGGGCTTTTTCATACAAACTGCCTACCTTAGCACAAGCTGCAGACTTTCCTAGGGTCTCTCAAAGGTCCACAGAACCCAGACAAACAGCATCTGATTTGAACATGTCCTGTACCTCTGACTGAGCAGCCCTAAGCTCAGCACTAGTGGTAGAAAGTTTTAGTTCACAGCTTGGCCTCTCAAAGTGCATCTAAGCACAGCACATGTGGCAGCCATCTGTTGATTTCTTTGTGACTTCTGTGGGTGGCCACAGGTGGAGTACGGACTGTGGCTGAACTTGACCTATAGTGGATCCTCTCCAAGGTGGTCCTGAGGTTGGTGCCCCCAGTGGCCAGCTTCAAAATTAGTTGAAGCATCACAGGCCACCTCCAAGTACGACACACCCAAGGGGCAGATTGAGCAGGTACCAGAGTCCTGCTGAGGCAGATCCTGCTCTGTAGGGTCAGCCCTCACACAGCAACTCTGACACTATAGTCAAGGCCAGTCCTCACAACCAGTGAGTCCAAGAGTCAGTACCTCCCATTGATGTGCAATTATTAACCAAGGCTCAAGTACAAGAGGAGGGCACATACAACCCACACAAGGGAAACACCTGGAGCGCATGGTTCAGGTGACCAGAAAGACTGTGCCACTGAGCCCCACAGGATTTCTACTACATAAGGCCACTCTACTAAGACGGGAAGACATAGCAGCCCTACCTAATACATAGAAATAAGCACAGGGAGGCAGCCAAATTGGGGAGACAAACACACATGATCCAAATAAGAGAACAGAACAAAGCTCCAGAAAAAGAACTAAGTGAAATGGAGCTAAGCAATCTATCAGACTCAGAATTCCAAACACTGGTTATAAGGATGCTTACTGATCTCAGGAGAACTTTAACAAAGAGGTGGGAAACATAAAAATGGAGATAGGAAACATGAAAAAGCACCAGTCAGAAATAAAAAATCCAATAATGGAAATGAAGACTATATTACAGGTAATCAACAGTAGATTAGATGAAGCAGAGGATCGAACAAGCAATATAGAAAATAAGGTAGGAGAAAACACCCAACCAGAACAGCAAAAAGAAAAAAGAATCTAAAAACCTGAGGAGAGTTTAAGGGGCCTCTGGGACAACATCAAGATTACCAACATTCACATTATAGGGGAACCAGAAGGAGAACAGAGAGAGCAAGGACTTGAAAACCTATTTGAAGAAATAATGACAGAAAACTTCCCTAACCTGGTGAAGAAAATAGACATACAAGCCCAGAAAGCACAGAGAGTCCCAAACAAGATGAGCCCAAAGAGGCCCACACCAAGACACATCATAATTACTGTGTTTCTCCAAAAATAAGACCTAGCAGGACAATCAGCTCTAATGCATCTTTTGGAGCAAAAATTAATATAAGACCCAGTCTTATTTTACTATAATATGGCATGATATGATATGATATGATATGATATGATATGATATGATATGATATGATATGAAGACTGGATCTTATATCAATATTTGCTCCAAATGACACATTAGAGCTGATTGTGTGGCTAGGTCTTATTTTGAGGGAAACACAGTAAAATGCCAAAGGTTAAAGACAAAGAGAGAATCCTAAAAGCAGCAAGAGAAAAGCAATTAGGTACCTACAAGGGAGCCCTCATAAGAATGTCAGCTGATTTCTCAACAGAAACTGCAGGCCAGAAGGGATTGGCAGGAAATATTCAAAGTGATGAAAAGCAAGGACATACAACCAAGATTACTCTACCCAGCAAAGCTATCATTTAGAATTGAAGGACAGATAAAGAGCTTCCCAGACAAGAAAAAGCTAAAGGAGTTCATCATCACCAAACCAGAATTACAACAAAGCTTAGAGGGACTTCTTTAAGATAGGAGGGGGTTAGGGATGGGTGAAAAGGGGAAGGGATTAAGAAGTACAAATTGGTTGTTACACAGTAGTCATGGGGATGTAGGGTATAGCATAAGGAATATAGTCATTATGATTGTAATAACTATGTATGGTGCTAGATAGGTATTACATCTATCAAGGTGATAGATGGGAATGGGTTTGGCAGCAGGGTGAAAAAGGTGAAGGTATTAAGAAATACAAATTGGTAGTTACAAAATAGTCATGGAGATGTAAAATATAGGGAATATAATCAATTATATAGTTTAAAAAAAACTGTATAATGCCAGGTGGTACTAGTTAGGGAGATCACTTCCTAAATTATTATTTTTTAATTAAAATTTATTGGGGTGACAATGGTTACACCATTGTAATTTTAATAATCACTTCCTAAATTATATAAATGTCTAACCACTATGCTGTACATTTGAAACTAATATAAAAGAATATTGAATGTCAATTCTAATTGAAAATTTTAAAAAGAGGGGAAAGCTAGATATCATGGTGATCATTTCTTTAGAATAGGGAATAAAATCAATAATGTGGTAGCAACACTGTGTAGAGCTAGATGGGTACTGTTAAATAACTATGATGTACACCTGAAACTAATATAATATTGTATGTTAGCTGTATTTTAATAAAATATCTTTGAAAAAAAAGAAAACAATCCCAACTTACAGTTACATTAAAAGCATAAAATATCTAGGAAGAAATTTAACCAAGGAGGTGAAAGACTTATACACTGAAAATTATGATATAATGAATGAAATTTAAGAAGACACAAATAAATGGAAACATATTTCATGCTCATGGATTGAAAGAACTAATATTGTTAAAATGTCCATATTATCCAAAGCAATCTGCAGATTCAATGCAATCCATATCAAAATTATAATGACATTTTTCACAGAAGTAAAATAAATGATCCTAAAAGGTGTATGGAACTCTAAAAGATTCCAAATCGCTAAAGCAATCTTGAGAAAGAACAAAATTGGAGGCATCCTGATTTCAAACTCTATTACAAAGTTATATTAATCAAAAGAGTATTGTACTAATATAAATACATAGACATAGATCAATGAAACAGAATAGAAGAACCCAGAAATAAAACTATGCATACATGGTCAATTAATTTACAACAGAGGATCCAAGAATATACAATGGGGTGAAGACAGTCTCTTCAATAAATGGTGCTGAAAAAAACCACACAGCTACCTGAAAAGAATGAAACTGAAACACTATCTTACACCACACACAAAAATTAACTCAAAATGGGTTAAAGACTTAAACATGAGACCTAAAACCAACACTCCTGGAAGAAAACTTAGGAGGAAAGCTCCTTGATATGAGTCTCAGCGATAATTTTTTGGATTTGACATCAAAAGCAAAGGCAACAAAAGCAAAAATAAAAAAGTGGGACTACATCAAACTGAAAACCTTCTGCACAGAAAAGGCAACTATCAACAAAATGAAAAGGGAATCTACAAAATGGGAGAAAATATTTGCAAATCATATATCTGATAAGAGGTTAGTACCTAAAATATACATATACCCATATAACTCAGTACAAAAATAAATCTCATTAAAATATGGGCAGAGAATCTGAATAGACTTTTTTTTGTTTTCAAAGATAAGACAAGGTGCTCAACATCACTAATCATTAGGGAAATGCAAACCAAAACCACAATGAGATACATCACATCTGTTAGAATGGCTATTATCAAAAGACAATAACCAATGTTGGTAAAGATGTGGAAGTAAGGGAACCTTTATGCACTTTTGGTGGAAATGGAAATTGGTGCAGCCAGTATGGAAAACAATACGGAGGTTCCTCAAAATATTAAAAATGCAACTACCATATGATCCAGCCATTCCGCTTCTGGGTAATTATCTGAAGAAAACAAAAACACTAATTTGAAAGATACATGCACCTCTATGTTCACTGAAGTATTATTTACAATAGCCAAGATACAACCTAGATATGCATCAATAGATAAATGGACAAAGATTATGTTGTATATATTAAATGGAATATCACTCAGCAAAAGAAAACCATACTTATTTTTTTTAATTTTATTTCATTCTTTTTCTAGATAGCTAAACATTATTGTTATACTATCGCTCTTATTCTCTCAAGAGAGTTTTTTAAAAATGGTACCAGTATATTTTCCATTTTTTAATGGGAAAGAATATCTATGTGTATTTTTGCCAATGATGTGTGAATTATTTAACATAAAAAGAAGAAGTGTGTTTAAAATGATTTTTGTTTATTTTACATGAAAATTGGTAAGTACATTTAATCTGGGAAAATGGGGAAATTCTGGTATGAAAAAATTCTCCATTTTTAGTTTATATTTCCCCAGTTGTCATTCCCTTTTTCCTTTTCACTTCCTTTGCTCTTCTGGCAGTGGTTTATAAATATATAATTTACATATTATTCACTGCAACTCTGGTAAAGATGACTATGAGTAGAGATCTAATTTTGCTCACCTCACCAAAAAAGTCACAACTCAGAAATAATTTTTTTGCAACCCTACTGATAATCTTAAGAACCTAGTAGAGCTATTCAAGTTTATTTCCAAATTGGTGCAAATTACTTGAAAAATTTACAATAACGAATCTCAGAAATATCTATAATAACTATAGCCCTAAATGGCAACAGAAAATTTCTGTTGTCAGAATATAAAACAGCCTTCAGTGTATTAACTTTTGCTCAAGGTTAAGATTAATTTTCAACCTTTTAATTCTCCAGTCATTAAATTGATAACAACATAGTAGGCAAATAAGGTGATTTACTACTGTGGTCATTTACCCTGTGTTTTATAGAATTGCTTCCTGTTTTTGAGACGTCCAGCATTTGTTCCAACAATATTATCAGTCACCAAAAAAACAGTCTACAAAATGAATTGAGCAACCAGGAAATCACCAAGCCAGGCAAAGATTAACAATTTAGAAATAGTCGTAAATTATTTACAACAAAACACTACATTTAAAAAACTGAAAGACAGGGGCCAGCCTGGTGGCTCAGGTGGTTAGAGCTCCATGCTCCTAACTCTGAAGGCTGCCGGTTCGATTCCCACATGGGCCAGTGGGCTCTCAACCACAAGGTTGCCAGTTCAACTCCTGGAGTCCCGCAAGGGATGGTGGGCTCTGCCCCCTGCAACTAAGATTGAACACGGCACCTTGAGCTGAGCTGCCTCCCGGATGGCTCAGTTGGTTGGAGCACAGGCTCTCAACCACAAGGTTGCCAGTTCAATTCCTCAAGTCCCGCAAGGGATGGTGAGCAGCACCCCCTGCAACTAAAAATTGAACATCGCACCTTGAGCTGAGCTGCCGCTGAGCTCCTGGATGGCTCAGTTGGTTGGAGTGCATCCTCTCAACCACAAGTTTGCCGGTTCGACTCCTGCAAGGGATGGTGGGCTGTGCCCCCTGCAACTAGAAAACAGCAACTGGACCTGGAGCTGAGCTGCGCCCTCCACAACTAAGACTGAAAGGACAACAACTTGAAGCTGAGCGGCACCCTCCACAACTAAGATTGAAAGGACAACAACTTGACTTGGAAAAAAGGCCTGAAAATACACACTGTTCCCCAATAAAATCCTGTTCCCCTTCCCCAATAAAATCTTTAAAAAAAAAACAAAAACTGAAAGACATATTTTAATGCATGTATTCAATTATTTTTGAATCATAAAATTTAAAAATTCTATTTAAGATATTTTAGTTAATAAATATCAAGTACAAAACCATTGGTAACTAAACATTAACAATCCATTCAATACAAAGTTGGAACAGACAGAGTCCCTGACTTCAAGAGATAGGCCGATGGGTAAGGTTATTATCTCAGTCCTTACTAGGGTAGCAAAGGGTTTGTAAATCAGATTGGGAGCCCCAGGACACCTTTCAAGGCAGGTGAAATTGAGCTGGGATTTGATGGTGCAGTACACATTAATTAGAGAAATAGGTGGTGGGAAGACATTCCAAGCAGAGGGAAGAGCATATGGGGAGTCATGAGAGCATGCATGACAAAGCATGACCTAATCTCAATAATGCTAGTGGTTCCATAGATCTAAAGATGAGGCAAGAGTGGTAACTAGGAGCCAGATAATAAAGACATTTGCATGCTAAACTGAACAGACACTTTATCTTCATAAGGCTGGAATGTATTTTGGACCATTTCAAAAGGGCAGTCATATTCAGGCTTGTGTTTTAGCAGTGTGCAGGTTGATTTTAGTGATGGGAAATGGGAGGCATCAGAAAGAAATAAAAGAGACTTTAAAAAGCTATTGCAATAATCCAGATTAGAAGTAAATAAGGCCTAACCTAAGATAGTGGCAAGAAAATAGAGACAGATCCAAGAGATAGCAAGGAGGTAGAATCTATTATATATTACCAATAGATGTGAAGGAGAGTGAGAGTAAGCAATCTAGGATAATTATCAGATTTCTGGATTAGATGGCTGAGTGGATGACAATGGTTCCAGTTACCAGGATAGGGAATGTATAAGGAAAATAGGACTGGGGTTAGTAAGTGCTTTTCAATTTTATGTACAATAAATTTGTGATGCCAGAGAGTTATTCAATATGAGGTATTAAGTAGGCAGTTTAAGATAAAGATAGGACTCAGAAAAGACTACCCAGGTTTGTAGTTGTCTGAAAGCAAAAAACAATCTGTTTGATTTGCATTCGTGAACCCAGAGCCTAGAATAGTGCATGGCAAACAGTGTTTTCAGTAAAAAAATGGAGTGACTCACATATTTATGATTGTTGATATTATATAAAGTTGAAAAAGAATTGTTTTTTTAGTCAAAACCCATGCCAACTGAAACATTTGATAAAACTACTTACACTCTTGGAGACTTAATTCCATCATTTGTAAAGAGGAATATAGTTACTACTTGATCAGGTTGTGGTACTACTTAATAAAAAGCACATGTGAAAACACTACACATCCATAAAATACTATAAAGATGTGAGGTGATAACATAATATTTTTTAAAAATAGAAATTTAAAATATCACCATTTATTCTTCAACGTAAAGACCCCTCCAAACACCAATTCTAACCTAGATTATAAAATTCTATGAGTTTTTGTTTCTCATTTGTTTGTCTTGTTCTTTCGTTGTTTTTATCACCCCAATAAACTTTAATTTTTAAAAAAAAAATTTCAAAAATTCTAAAGAGCAGGGACCAAATATCTGGACCCCAAAATGAACTAGAAATAGTTCCATTTGCCACTAGATACTCCCAAATATGTTATCCACAGACTCTGTCCATTTCCAATACTTCTTTGGTATCAGAATATTCATAAAGTGCCTCAAAGTCATCACAACCAAAGTGAATGCATTAGCACCACCCCCAAGTCCATCCTCTCCCTCACTCTCACCTAATATTTTGCCCTCTGCCTGCCACTGTCCACTTTTCTCCACACCCACCACTACTGCAGTTGCCTATGACTTGCTCACCTCTTCCTTTGACTACTTCAGTAACTTCCTGTCAGATCTCACCTCTATTCCTTATCCCTCAAACCATCCTCATAGCCACCAGTTAGGTTTCTCAAACATATTTCTAATCATTTTACACCCCTCCTTAATACCTTTATGGTATTACCTTAATACCTCACCACTTATGACATAATATCTAAAAGCTTTGCATATTAGGTCCTAATATGCCCCATCCTTTTCTTGCTACCTCTTTTGTCTTGTGACTTGACACCCTATGCCACCCTCACCAGGAAACAATTTTCTGTTACTCAAAAATGAAGTAATAATTTTTATATTTTCATGGCTTTTCTATTTCTTCTGCTTGGAGTTACTAAGTCATGTTCCTGTCTTGAAATTCTACAGATCTTTTAAGGGCCAAATCAAATACTTTTGCTCCATGAAGTCCACCCTGTCTCCTGTAGTTTGTATTGGGGTGTCCACCTTCTGCATTGCTATTATACTGTGCATGTGTGTGTGTGTGTGTGTGTGTGTGTGTGTGTGTGTACATATATACAGTCTGACAACTAAGTTCTCAAACTCATCCTAGAAAAAGTGCTACATACCTCATTGCTGAATATCACCATGGTCATCTTCAAAATATTCCCCTTGGGAAGCTATGTATGGACACCAGTGCCTAGTCCACCCTTCAAGCAATTTTGGAACTCTTTTGCTGGAATGGCCAATCAGAGCTGTCATCATATTACCCTTGATGTCCTGAATGTCATCCAAATGTCTTCCTCTCAATATTTTCTTTACCTTAGGGTAAAGAAAGAAGTCATTGAGGCCAGATCAGATGAGTGGGGAGGGTGTTCCAATACAGTTATTTGTTTACTGGCTAAAAACTCCCACACAGATAGTGCCATGTGAGCTGGTGTATTGTCATAATGCAAGAGCCATGAATTGTTGGCAAAAAGTTCAGGTCGTCTAACTTTTTCATGCAGCCTTTCTAGTACTTCCAAATAGTGAGCTTGATCAACTGTTTGTCCAGTTGGTACAAATTCATAATGAATAATCCCTCTGATATCAAAAAAGGTTAGCAACATTGTTGCAACAAAGTTTGCAAACTTAATTGTCAGACCTCGTGTGTGTGTGTGTGTGTGTGTGTGTGTGTGTGTGTGTGTGTAAAACATTTGTGGAGAGCCTATCAAACCAAAGTTATATGCTTTTTATCTTTATAGGCTATAAACTTCTTTGCAGAGATTGTGTCTATACTAGTTAACTTGCTTTTTTATTTTGTTTTTTTCTTACAAATTTAGAAGATCATTTTTATGTTGGTTTATTAACTCTTTTTGTATATATTTTATTTTTTTCATGTTTGTATGTAATGGTTTTTTTAATTTATTTTTTATTAGTTTCAGGTGTACAAAACAATGTAATAGTTAGACATTTACACTCCTCAGAAAGTGATAACCCCCCTTCCCCAATCTACTACCTCTCTGATATCCTATACAGCTGTTACAATTCCATTGACTCTATTCCCTATGCTGTACTTCACATCCCATGACTATATATACATTAAATTATAATTGACATTCAATATTATTCTACTTCAGCTTCAGGTGTACAGTGCAGTGGTCAGACATCTACACAATCATGAAGTGGTCTCCCTAATAAGACCAGGGCCCATCTGACCTGCTACAAAATCTTTACATTATTGATTATATTCCCCAAACTGTATTTCATATCCCCATGGCTATATTGTGACTACTAATTTGTACTTTCTAATCCCTTTACCTTCTCCCCCATCCCCCTTACCACCTAGCAACCCTCAGTGTTTTGGTTTTTTTTCCCCACTAGTTAACTTTCTTGACAAAAACCTAACTCAAACTGACTTTTGCCAAAAGGGACTTTATCAACACATATAACTCTCAAAGCCCAGGGACAACTGTATCCAGGGGCTCAAATGATATTGTCCAAGACCTTGATCTTTTTTCCACCTTGACCCTGTGTTTGCCTTTGAGTATTGACCATGTTCTCTTTCAATGATATATGTGCTTTCTCTTTATAGTTGGAAAAGATTGTCAATAGCGGCTCACACTTCTACCATCCAAGGTAATCAAACTAATGGAAAGACTTCTTTTCAATGTCTATCCCAGAGAAATACTCCAATGTCATAGAATTTAGATCATGTGCTCACCACTGGGCCAGTCACTGTGTCCAGTGCAATGAAGCACTGTGCTTCTATTCCCTTATGTGCTCTCTCACTGCTGCATTCCTAAATGCACATCCGTGAACTTTTGGATACTCCTCCCTCTTAAGAAAGAATTTAATTCCCCTCCCCTTGTATGTGGGCTAGACTTAGTAACTCACTTTTAATGAATAGAATATGGTGGCAGTGATGAGTTGTCACTTCTGTTATTTGGTTATAAAAAGACTATGGCTTCTGTCTTAGGTATGTTCTCTCTCTCTCTCTCTCCCTCTCAGATTACACTCTGCCATGTTGTGAGGACACTCAGGCATAGGGTTGCCAGATAAAACACAGAAATCCCAGTTAAATTTGAATTTCAGATAAACAATAAACAATTTTTAGTTCATGTATATACCAAATATGTTTAAAAAATAAAATAAAAAGTCCACATAGGGACGAGGTAGCCAAGAATGAAAATTTTGCTTAATTTTGTTTCCAAATTGATTCTGTGCACTTTGGGAAATTATTTCTTCCTTTACCTATCTTTCTCTAGCTTTTCCCATCTAAGAGCTACAAACTGTTTTACAATGATCTCCTCAGACCTTAAAAAACATGTGACATTATCAAAATTCAGAAGAAATTTTCCCCAAAAAAGGAATTTCTGAGATAAGTAGGTAAAAGAAAGAAAGGTCAGTGTGTTTGGGGGGGGGCGGGGGATATGGGGGTTTCCCTAAGCAAAATTACAGGCCAAAGAAGAAAAGAACCTTATGCATTCTTTGTGAGTGATTAGCAAGCTTGCTCCTGCAAGTGGTACTGATTTAATGAGTCCATCCTGTGCCCATTCATTTGTAATAGGGCACAGGCAAACTTGGGAAAGTTTTCTCTCTTGCAGTGTCCCTATTGTTACAAATTGTAAGATATTCAGTGAAAAGTCAAGTCAGATTGTCAGGCTGGGCTGGGTTGGGTTGAATGGACTGACTGGTCTAGATTTTAATTACATCTCAGTGACAATATTTTCTGCTTTTGATTTCTCTAGGGGAAAGAAATCATATTCCTAAACCAAACTTCACAAAACAAATCATTTAATAATTGAAGTATTAGTTGAAAGAGATTAACTATTTGAACCATCCCCTTCCCCAGCACTGCCTGACACAAACATATACATACATACTTGTACGTTGACATTTCTCCAATTTTTAAATCTTATACTCTAGAAGAGGTAAAGAATGGGTGGTACATGAAACCTGAACTTTAGAAGCATATACATTAAGACACAAATATTCACAATGAAAGGCACAGTAAGGTAAATGTCAATTTATACCAACAGAAGTGGAAGTTTATATTTATTTATAAGTATCAGAAATACTTTCATGGCAACCATGGCACTTGAGAAAATTTTAAAGGATATCAATAGTTAGAAACTGGAAAAGAATATTCCAGACAGAAGGAAAAGCATGTGCAAAGACAATAAAGAAAAGCTTGGTATATTCAAAAAAGTGTAGGGAATCCATTTTGGCTGGGACATAAAAAATGGGTAGGGTATGAATTGGATTAGAAAGATAAATCATCAGAGCCATTCAGTGGTGAGCTATGAATTCCCAGTGAAGTGTTTTATTTAATCCCATCAACCGCATGAAGCTATTGCCTATAGAATTTAAGTTAAACAGTGATATGAAATGTGCTTCAGAAACTTAGTTTTTTATTCTGAAATCAACAACAATAATAAAAAACTAAATCTCAGGCCACTATTTTATTTCCCCAGTAAGAACTTCAGAAATTAGTTCAGTGTTTATACAAAGAAATAAGTTTTAAAAGAACCTACAGAAACTCTGTAGTTGATATTCTCCTGGCTCTACTACTTCCTAAATGTATGACCTTGGGTAAAATACTTAAGCTCAGTGTCCGCATCTGCAGCATGGTAATAATAATAGAATGTACTTCATGTGTTTTGAAGTTTAAATGACACAATGCATGTCGAGGCACATGTCCCTGTACCTACTGCATAATAAGCATTCTGACTATTATTTTATAATAGGGGAAATGAAACTGGGTAAAGTTAATTGATTTTCCCAAGATAACTGAGTTAGGGAGGGCAGAGTTAAAATTTGACCACAAGCTACTGGCATGATTTTTCTAAGATGCAAAGCAGATTTTGCTACCAGTGAAAGATCAGTGTAAATTAGAAACCCAAAAATGGACACTTGATTAAATAAATTGTGGTACATCCCTATCATATGGAATTCTAAAAACCACTTCCAGTAATGTCAAAAATATAGAAAGGTAGTCAAAATATATTCTTACATTTTTTAAAAGTTGAAAGTGTATGCTAAGATCTTTATATTAAACGAAGATGAGACATGAGAGGGGGAGATTCTAAAAGGATGTGTTAAGGTTGGTGCAAAAATAATTGCGGTTTAAATGGTTAAAAATTATTACAAAAACCGCAATTACTTTTGCACCAACCTATTGTAACAAAGGCTCTCTGTGGACTGTGAGACTGAGGGTGACTTTTCTTATTACTGTGCTCACTTATCTGTATTTTTAATATATCCATATTGAACACGTTTTGTTTTAAACTTCCACCCCACCCCTCTCCAAAAAAACCTTACTCTCCGTAGCAATCTCATCATGGTGGCTGACACACACATACTCCATTTCTAAGACAATAGACCCTGCTAAAGATCCTCTGCGGAGCAGACCCTGGCACAATATGCGACTTTAGTTGACCATGTTACTTTCTGTTGTTTGTTGAAAGGGCTAATTTTAATCATAGAAAAATGTAAGACTCTGGATCTTCAGTGTGAACTATGTTGAATGGCAGAAAAAGAAATTTAATTTTCTACTCTTCCGTGTTCTCTGTGCCATATAGCCATGGGTCCAACCTTCCTCACTAAGCTTTGCCTAATAATTATTTTTTTAATTGTGGTGAAATATATATAAAATTTACCATCTTATGAGGGTAAAAAGAATCAAATATATGGTGATGGAAGGAGAACTGACTCTGGGTTGTGAACACACATGATATGTAGATGATGTATTACAGAATTGTACACTTGAAACCTATGTAACTTTACTAGCAATTGTCACCCCAAAAAAACTTTAATTAAAAAAAAAATACTATCTTAACCATTTTAAGTGTACAACTCAGTGACTTTAAATATTTTCGCTTTGGTATGCAACCATCACTACCATCCATCTCCAGAAATCCTTTCACCTTGGAAAACTGAAACTCTGACCCATCAAACAATAACCCCCAACTCCCCTTCTACCTCCAGCCCCTGGCAACCACTATTCTACTTTCTGTCTCTATGAATTTGACTACTCTAGTTCTCTCATCGTTAGTGCAATCATACAGTATTTGTCCTTTTCTGACTGGCTTATTTCACTTAGCATAATGCCTTCAAGGTTTACCCATGTTATAACATGTCAGAATTTCCTTCTTTTTTTTAAGTTGATTATTCCATTGTACGTATATTATCACATTTTGTTTATCCATTCATCTGTAGATGGACACTTGGGTTGATTCCACATTTTCGCTATTGAGAATAATGCTGCTATGAACTTGTATATATAAGTACTTCTCTGAGTCCCTGCTTTCAATTCTTGGATATGTATCCAGAAGTGGAATTGCTGGGTCATAAATAATTTGTTGAAAAGACTGTCCTTTCCCCAACTGAATGGTTTGGCACCCTTGTCAAAAATCATTTGACCATCCAGAAATAAATCCATGCCTATATGGCCATTTAATCTATGACAATGGAAGCAAGAATGTACGGTGGGGTAAAGACAGTCTATTCAATAAATGGTGCTGGGAAACCTGGACAGACACATGCAAAAAGATGAAGCTGGATCACCTCCTTATACCACATACAAAAATAAATTCAAAATGGCTTAAAGATTTAAATGTAAGATCTGAAACCATAAAATTCCTAGAAGAAAATATAGGAAGAAACTTCACAGACATTACCCGGAGTAAGATTTTTACTGATATATCCACTCGCTCGAGGGAAGTAAGAGAAAAAATAAACATGTGGGATTACATCAAACTAAAAAGCTTTTTCACAGCAAAGGAAACCATCAGTAAAACAAAAAGGGATCCTACTGAATGGGAAAAGATATTTGCCAATGATATATCTGATAAGGGGTTAATATCACAAATTTATAAAAAACTCACTCAACTCAACTCCAGAAAAACAAACAACCCAATTAAAAAATGGGCAGAGGACATGAAGAGACATTTTTCTAAAATGGACATACAGATGGCAAACAGACATATGAAGAAATGTTCACCCTCACTAACTGTCGTGAGTGGAGGCCTTCTCGCTGCGCCATCTTTCAGGCGGGGCGGCCTGCGGGGTTTTTGCTCCCGCTCCCCACACAAGAACGCAGGATATGGTGAGGCTGAAAAGGAACACCCACGGGGCCATAGGTAGGGGAGTCATACCACCATGGTCTCACTGGAGGCTGGGCCCACCGGACGCCGACCTGCCATCCGCTTTTCCGCCAACCGACTGACCAACGACTCTCCTCCACTCTCTCGACTCTGTTCCTCTCTCTCGGCCCTCCTCTTCCGCTCTCTTCGGCTCTGCTTGGCTCTGCTCGGCTCCTCGGCAATCCTTCGTAGCCGCAGCAGTTAAACCAGCGGCCAATCGGCCAACCGGCCACAGCCGACGGCCAACCAGCTACAGCCGACGGCCATTCACCACCCGAGCCAGCACCCCTCCACGTGAGGCCAAGAGCCTGTAAACTACTCTCTGGGGCTCTTTCCCCACACTAACCATCAGAGAAACGCAAATAAAAACCACAATGAGATACCACCTCACCCCAGTCAAGATGGCTATCATCAATAAATCAACAAACAACAAGTGCTGGCGTGGATGTGGAGAAAAGGGAACGTTGGTGCACTGTTGGTGGGAATGCAGATTGGTGCAGCCACTATGGAAAACAGTTTGGAGGTATCTCAAAAATCTGAAAATGAAACTACCTTATGATCCAGCAATCCCACTCCTAGGTATCTATCCAGAGAAATCCAAAACTCCAATTCAAAAATCTTTATGCACTCCTATGTTTATTGCAGCACTATACACAATAGCCAAGACCTGGAAACAACCGAAATGCCCATCGGTAAATGACTGGATTAAGAAACTGTGGTACATTTATACAATGGAGTATTACGCAGCCATAAAGAAGAAAGAAATCTTACCATTTGCAACAACATGGATGGACCTAGAGAACATTATGTTAAGTGAAATAAGTCAGACAGAGAAAGACAAATACCATATGAACCCACTTATATGCAGAATCTAAAGAAAAGAATAAATGAATGAACTAATCAGAGACAGTTTTGGAAACATGGAGGAAAAACTGAGGGTTGCTAGATGGGATGGGGGGTGGGGATAAGGGGAAGGTGAGAGGTTTAGAAAATAGTCAGTAACCACAAGATGACCACAGGGTTTTGAAAATTAATTTGGGGAACGTACGGAGGGATAGTGGATGGGGGGAGGGGGGTTCACACAGTGTGAGGGATATAAATGATAAACGTCTAAGTTTTGCTTTGTCTTGTGCACCTGAAACTAATAAAAAAATAAATAAATAAACAATAATTTAAAAAAACTCCTTTGACCATATACACAAGGGTTTATTTTGGGGCTCTCTATTTTATTCTATTGTTCTATATGTGTCTGTCTTTATGCTAAGATCATACTGCTTTTTTTTTATTATTATTAAATTTATTGGGGTGACAATTGTTAGTAAAATTACATAGATTTCAGGTGTACAATTCTGTATTACATCATCTATAAATCCCACTGTGTGTTCATCACCCAGAGTCAGTTCTCCTTCCATCACCATATATTCGATCCCCCTTACCCTCATCTCCCACCCCCCACACCCCACACCCCTTACCCTCTGGCAACCACTAAACTATTATCTGTGTCTATGAGTTTCTGTTTCTCATTTGTTTGTCTTGTTCTTTTGTTGTTTTTGGTTTATATACCACATATCAGTGAAATCACATGGTTCTCTGCTTTTGCTGTCTGACTTATTTCGCTCAGCATTACTCTCTCAAGATCCATCCATGTTGTCACAAATGTTCCTATATCATCTTTTCTTACCGCCAAATAGTATTCCATTGTGTATATATACCACAACTTCTTTATCCATTCATCTATCGAAGGACATTTTGGTTGTTTCCATGTCTTGGCCACTGTAAACAAAGCTGCAATGAACATTGGAGCACACGTGTCTTTATCTCTAAATGTTTTCAGATTTTTGGGTAGATACCCAGGAGAGGGATTGCTGGGTCATATGGCAATTCTATTCGTAATTCTTTGAGGAACCTCCACACTGCCTTCCATAACGGCTGCACCAGTCTGCATTCCACCAACAGTGTATGAGGGTTCCTTTTTCTCCACAGCCTCTCCAACATTTGTTACTATTTGTCTTGTTGATGATAGCCATTCTGACTGGGGTGAGGTGATATCTCATTGTGGTTTTGATTTGCATTTCTCTGATGATTAGTGATGTTGAGCATCTTTCATATGTCTATTTGCCATTTGTATGTCCTCTTTGGAGAAATGTCTCTTCAAGTCCTCTGCCCATTTTTCAATTGGGTTGTTTGTTTTTTTGTTGTTGAGTTGCATGAGTTCCTTGTATATTCTGGATACTAGCCCCTTATCGGAGGCACTGTTTGCAAAAATCTTCTCCCATTCAGTTGGTGGCCTCTTTATTTTGTCAATGGTTTCTTTTGCTGTGCAGAAGCTTTTAAGTTTCATATAGTCCCATTCGTTTATTTTAGCTTTTACTTCCATTGCCTTTGGAGTCAAGTTCATAAAATGCTCTTTGAACCCAAGGTCCATAAGTTTAGTACCTATGTTTTCTTCTATGCAGTTTATTGTGTCAGGTCTTATGCTTAAGTCTTTGATCCATTTTGAATTAACTTTGGTACATGGTGACAAATAGCAGTCCAGTTTCATTCTTTTGGGGGTGGCTATCCAATTCTCCCAGCACCATTTATTGAAGAGGCTGTCTTTGCTCCATTGTATGTTCGTAGCTTCTTTGTCAAAAATTATCTGTCCATATTTATGTGGTTTTATTTCTGGGTTCTCAATTCTATTCCATTGGTCTATGTGTCTGTTTTCTGCCAATACCATGCTGTTTTGATTATTGTAGCCCTGTAGTACAAGCCAAAGTCAGGAAGTGTGATACCTCCATTATTGTTCTTTTTCTTAAGATTGCTTTGGCTATTCGGGGTCTTTTGTGGTTCCAAACAAATCTGATGATTTTTTTGTTCTATTTCTTTAAAATATGCCATTGGGATTTTGATGGGGATTGCATTGAATCTGTATATTGCTTTGGGTAATATGGCCATTTTAACTATGTTGATTCTTCCAATCCATGAGCACGGAATGTCTTTCCATTTCTTTGTGTCTTCTTCAATTTCTTTCAAAAATGTCTTATAGTTTTCAGCATATAGGTCTTTCACATCCTTGGTTAAGTTTATTCCTAGGTATTTTATTCTTTTTGCTGCAATTGCAAAAGGAATTGTTTTTTGTATTTCTTTTTCTGTGATTTCATTGTTAGTATATAGGAAGGCAATGGACTTTTGTGTGTTGATTTTGTAGCCGGCAACTTTACTGTATTCGTTGATTGTTTCTAATAGCTTTTTGGTGGAGTCTTTAGGGTTTTCTATATATAGCATCATGTCATCTGCAAAGAGTGATAATTTAACTTCTTCATTCCCAATTTGGATGCCTTTTATTTCTTTCTCTTGCCTGATTGCTCTGGCAAGGACTTTAACACTATGTTGAAAAGCAGAGGTGATAGGGGACATCCTGTCGTGTTCCTGAACGTAGAGCAAAGGGCTTCAGTTTTCTCCATTAATTATGAGATTAGCAGAGGGCTTGTCATATATGGCCTTTATTATGTTAAGGTATTTTCCTTCTATACCCATTTTATTAAGTGTTTTAATCATAAATGGATGTTGTATCTTGTCAAATGCTTTTCTGCATCAATTGATATAATCATATGATTTTTGTCCTTTATTTTGTTTATGTGATGTATCACATTGATGGATTCGTATGTTGAACCATCCTTGTGCCCGAGGATGAACCCCACTTGGTCGTGATGAATAATCTTTTTAATGCATTGTTGTATTCGATTTGCTAGAATTTTATTTAGGATTTTTGCATCGGTATTCATTAGAGATATTGGTCTGTAGTTTTCTTTTTTGTGCTGTCCTTACCAGGTTTTGGTATCAGGGTAATGTTGGCCTCATAAAATGAGTTAGGGAGTACTGTCTCTTCTTCAATTTTTGGAAGAGTTTGTGCAGAATTGGTATTAGATCCTCTTTGAAGGTTTGGTAGAATTCACTAGTGAAGCCATCTGGTCCCGGACTTTTGCTTTTGGGAAGGTTTTGGATGACTGATTCAATTTAGTTACTGGTGATCGGTCTGTTTAGATTTTCCAGTTCTTCATGGTTCAGCCTTGGAAGGCTATATGTTTCTAAGAACTTGTCCATTTCTTCTAGGTTGTTGAATTTGGTGGCATATAGTCCTTCATAGTATTCTTGGATGATCCTTTGTATTTCTGTGGTGTCCGTGATAACTTCCCTTTTACGTTTCTGATTTTGTTAATCAGTGTCTTCTCTCTTTTATCTTAGTAAGTCTAGCCAAGGGTTTGTCAATTTTGTTAATCTTTTCAAAGAACCAGCTCTTTGTCACATTAATTTTTCTATTGTCCTTTTGTTCTCTATTTCATTTAGTTCTGCTCTAATTTTTGTTATTTCCTTTCTTCTGCTGACCTTGGGTTTTACTTGTTCTTCTTTTTCTAGTTCTTTAAGGTGTAACATGAGGTTATTTATTTGGGAGTTTTCTGGTTTCTTGAGATAGGCCTGTAATGAGATAAATTTCCCTCTTAAAACTGCTTTCGCTGCATCCCAAAAATTTTGGTAGGATGTATTTTCATTGTCATTTGTTTCTATGTATCTTTTGATCTCTCCTCTAATTTCTTCTTTGACCCAGTCCTTCTTTAAAAGTAGATCATACTGCTTTGATTACTATAGATTTGTGGTAATTTTTTAAATCAGGAATTGTGAAATCTCCAATTTTGTTCTTCTTTTTCAATATTGTTTTGGCTGTTTGGTGTCCCTTGAGATTCCATATGAACTTTATGATGACTTTTTCTATTTCTGCAAAAATAACCATTAGGATTTTGATAGGAATTGCATTCAATCTGTAGACTACTTTGGGTAGTATTGACATCTTAACAATGTTAAGTCTTACAATACATGAACACAGGATGTCTTTCTATTTATTCTGTGTCTTTTTTAAATTTCTCCAATGACTTCCTTTTATTTTTCCAGCTCAGTGTCTTATAATGCCCTTTACCAGATTTTTGCATTTTTCCTCTGTAGTGTCTTGAGGTCTTCTTGACTAGTACTAGTTTGACCCTGTTTGATATTATAAAATTTTGGCAATTTGAACTCTTCAATATGTAATGTAAGGAGTAATATGGTAGGTCTTAGATAGTCTGGAATAGTTGGTGACATCATAAATTTTACTGCCTAAATTAGTGAAATAAAGCTTATGTGATGATGGAAGAAAAAATAAATCTGAGACTTCAGAAAAAGTAAGCATCAGAGTCCTCCCATCCTACCTCTTTTGACAAGGTCTATAACTATTCATTAAGGAATGTGAGTTGTTATGAAGATGACAGAAGGGATAATTGAGAGGACATGAGATAAGATATAACAGCCATAACTAGAATAACATATAAAATTTTTTGAAAGTTTCCTCAGGCTTAAGTTTGGGTGTAGCCTATTTCCATAATACCACTAACCTTCCAAATGTTTCCACATGCCTTAATGTTCTCATTCCTATGTCCCCTAAGGAGTCATTAACACAGGGGTGAGCATTCAGTAACAGATTTGACAGGTTATTGGAAACTGAAAGCCAGTATATGATAAGCCATGAATGCATGAGACTATCTGGTGCCCTGTGAGATAGCCTAGTGACAAAAGCTCTGTTTAAATTGAGGACAATCTAAATTCATCTGATTCTTGATGTCTGGAATTGCAATTTGATATTACAGAAATATTCAAGTGACTAGGAGCATAACTAAAATGGAGAAACTACTTTGAAAGGGGTTTTGAGCAAATAACGATTAAAACTAGTTAAGTTACTCAGTAGCAGAAACTAGTAATAATCAGAGTTGTTAAGTAGAAGAAAAGATACAGAATACAGAGAGTGAGAAAGTCAATTAACAGTAGAAAGAGAAGCAAGAATGCAGAGCCCTCTACAACAGGTGAGCACATCAATGGTTGCATCGAAGTGACCATCCTAGATTTTTCGACAGCTTGAGTCTGTAAAACCCACAGAATGCAAGTTCAGTCTCCATCTGTCCCTGCTGTACTATAGTGTCTTCTTTTCCTAGAGGACTATGTATGTCGCTGAGAATTCCTTTTTTTCTCATTCTATAATAACCCCCGCATACTTGAGATAACTTGAATTGTTTTTGATTCCTTGCAATCAAAATATCTTAAATTAAATATCCATATTTTTAAAAATGAAAAAAAAATCAGGAAAGAAGCATTAAATAAAGAAGATAGAAGACAAAAACACTAGTGCTTTAGAATTCCTTGTCCTTTTCCTTCTCTCTCTGTACCTGTATGATTGCCTCCTCCACTAAAAGTTAAGCTCCTACCTTCATGTTACCGACTGACAGCCTATGGTGCCTCCTCAGAGCTCTATTCTGTGTTCCAGACTCCATTGCAAATTACATGTTGGACAACCCCACCTAGATATCCACCAAGTGCCTCAAACTCAATCTCTGCAAAATTTCCGAAATCAGTTTCCCCTCCAGTATTTCTCATGTCAATGAATGACACCAGCATCCATCCAGTTTCCCAAACTTGGGGGACAAGGAGTGAGTGGCGAAGAGGAGGTTGGTATTAGCTTTGACACATTCTTCGTAATCTCCCATATCCAATCAATCAGAAAGTCCTAATAATTCTACTTTATTGGTATCTTGAGAATAAATCCATTTTTTATCTTAAATGCCATTCCATCATTTTCTCCTAATAAAATATTATAACTTCTAATTGGTCCTCTCTGCTTCTAGACTAGCTTAGATTCTATCTATTCCTCATGTTCTCACCAAAGGAATCACTGAAAAGCAGATCCAGCCACCTCACTCAACAACTTAAAATGGCTCTTGAGAATCTTCTGACTGAAGTTAAACCTTCTTATAGGATCTACCATGATTGGCACCTTTATGCCTCTCTAGCACCCTCTCTCTTACCACTCCAAACATCCCAGAATCTCAGTGATTTACCCACACTCTTAATACTTAACATTTCCTCAAATGGATCATGCTGTCTCTCAGATCTTGCCCTTTGAACATGTCCTTTTTCATCTGAAATCCCCATCCCTGTCTCCCTTCCTAACGAAGAACTCCTGCTTATCTTTTAGGGCTCAAGACTACATCTAAACTGAGAACCTTTCCTGTAAGCTCCATTAGTGTTTTGTCAGTTAATTTATTTGCTATCCTGCTGTGAACTGCAAGCTCTTTGAGCATTGATTGTCTTCACCATTTAATCCTGAAGTTTAGCTCAAAACCTGGCCTATAGTAGGAATTCAATACATGTTTGTCAAATGAATTCAGTATTTCTTTTACTACAAGTCAGACTTCCAGATTGAGTTTTAAGAGAAAATCCAATTACAGCAGCTTACAAAGGAATGAAAATGTATGAATGGCACAATTATAAAATGAAGTAGAACTGAAGATGAAATCATTAAACAAGACAAAGAATCACTCTGTTTGACTAAATGATGCCCTGCTATCCTCCTCCATCCTATCTGGATTATGCTTCTCCCCAAATCCCTCACTTCTCTTGCAACCCTAACTGTATTGTTATCATGTCTCTGGGTGTGTTTACCCAATACTCTGTGAGTTCTTTGAGAGGAGTGATCACATTTTATTTATCCTTTTATCTCCAGCTCTTGATAAATGTTGAATGAATGAGTGAGACAAAGTCACAAATCTTTTGCACTAAATAACATGACATCAAATATATAAAGTAAAAACTGATATAAATGAAAGCAGAAATGACAGTTATGCAATCATGAGATATTTTAGCACACCACTATCAATCCATGACAAATCAATTCAATAAAAAATAAATAAGTGCATAAAAGAATTGAACTAAATAACAAGGTTACATTAATATATGCTGAACTTTGTAACCCCAGAAATGGAAGATGCTTCTATTAATCAAACATTTACAAAAATGAATCATGACTAGACCACAAAGAAAACTTCAACTTATCCCACAAAGCACAAATGATATAGAATAAGTTCCTCAAAGAAATCCAAAAACAAAAAAGAAGGAAACAAGTAAAAGAGAACTCACAGAAGTTTTAAAATATCCAACTATGTGATATATAAATCATATTTTCCTAAATGATTAAAATCTTCTGCTAGAAGGAACATTTAAATTTAAAGACAATGTAAGTCAAATAAAAGAAGTGAATACATATGAGTAAATCAAAATTTAAACTTAAACAAATCAAAAAACACAACAAACAAAATTAAAAGGCAAGTAATAAGCTCTGAAACAAATATTTGCCAGAAACATAAAAAATTAAAATCCTTAAAATAAAGAGCTCCCAAAAAAATGGTGAAAAAAATACTAACACTAAAATTTGAATGGTAAATGTTATTAATATACAATTCAATAATTATTAAACTGAAAGTAACTATTAAATACTTAAATATGGGATTACATCATAGAAATAGCGGCGTGACATGAGCCTCTTGAAATCTCCCCTGGAATTTACAACAAAGTGAAAAACTGTAACTCCACAAAGGACTCCATGTGCAGCAGATAGGCAAGACTAAGAGATGCACAACTAAAATCATCTAAAGGTGGACAAATTGGGTAAGCAGGGGAGGAGGGAAGCAGGAAGTGCGGAGACGTGGGTCACACGGGTACAAGACACAGACCTAGGTCAGAGCTCAGAGCTCCCTGCATTCCACGGCTACTGCAATCATAGGAGAGGGAAGAATTTGGACTGCTAGCATTTTGCTTATGGCCCACAGTCCCACCTGAGGGATCATCATATAACACAGTTGAACCCAAAGCTCACAGTAGAGAACTCAGAGAAAAGACTGAGAGAAGAAAAATGAAAATGTCTGTTTAAGCCCTCACTGCTGAGCACAGAATGGAAGCCTTAGGCACAGAACCTAGCCAACCCCTCCCTACACTCCCACAGCTCGCCTCACCCACCACCTTCCAAAGACTAGAAGTGGAACAGTAACAGTGTCAGATCAAAAGAACAGAATATTTGCACTTCTGAGAATTTGGCCTGCATCCATAGACTCAAGGCTCAACTATTTCCAGTGAAAGGGAGGGAGCCTGGAGTGCAGGATTGGTTGTGCTGGTGGTTGCCACTATTGCTCAAAGCCACCTCTCACAATCCACCCTGCCCCTGCTCTCATCTATCTTGGGGAACCTTATAGGGTTAAACACAAAGGCCCTGAAATTTGTGTAAGAAGAGCTTTCAAAATTCATCCCCTCACAGAATTGCTGCCCTGAGACCCAGATGACCAGCTCACAAGGAGAAGCCCACCTTTCAGGGAACACTTGCCCCCCATGGTGGAGAAGCTGGAATAGTGCAGAGAAAATATAACACTACAGCGTGAGAGAGAATAAAAGGCTACACTCAGAGAGAAAAACAAAACCTTCCCCCAACACCTACTGAAAAGCAAAAGAAAGACCTCTTCCTATCCATCCTGTTGCAGAACCCATTCCTGTAGATGCCTAGGAAGAGAAATGATAATTCATTAATTGCCATGAATAACCAAGGTAACAAGGGAGCTCAGAAAGAAAATTAAAAGTCTCCAAAAAATGAACTTAAACACATGGAAATATGTGACTCAAATGACAGAGAATTCAGGATTGCAGTTCTTAAAAAACTCAATGAGATGCAAGAAAACACAGGCAGTTTAATGAACTAAGAAACATAATCAGAGAACAAAATGAACATTTTACAAAAGAGATTGAAATTTTAAAAAAGAAACAAATAGAATTTCTGGAGATTGAGAACTCAGTGAAAAATAAAGAATGAAATAGCCAGCTTAGGTAATAGAGCTGAGCAGATGGAGGAACGAATCAGTGACATCAAAGATAGAAATCTGGAAACGACACAGATGAAAGAAGAGAGAGACTTGAGACTTAAAAGAAATGAAAGAACTCTACCAGAACTTTCTGACTCCATCAGAAAGAGCAATATAAGAATAATGGCCATACCACAAGGGGAAGAAACAGAGAAGGGAACAGAGAGTATATTCAAACAGATAATCAATGCGAACTTCCTAAACTTGTGTAAAGAACTGGATCCTCGAATCCAAAAAGCAAATAGAACACCTAATTACCTCAATCCCAACAGGCCTTCTCCAGGCACATTGTATTGAAGCTGTCAAAAATTAATGACAAAGAAAGACTTCTCAAGACAGCCAGGGAAAAGAAGACAGTAACCTACAAAGGAAAGCCCATTAGATTATCATCAGATTTTTTCAGCAGAAACTCTACAAGCCAGGAAGGATTGGAATCAAGTATTCAAACTATTGAAAGAGAGAAATTATGAATCAAGAATAATATATCCAGCAACCATATCCTTTAGATATGAAGGAGGAATGAAGACCTTTCCAGACACATAGAAACTAAGGGAATTTTCTAACACAAGACCTGCACTACAAGAAACACAGAAGGAGGGGATTCGACCAGAAAGAAAAAAGCAAAAGAATACAAAACCATCTATAGTATTAAGAGAGAGACAGAAGCAGGAAATGGCAAACCCTACACCAAATAACACCATACACTTAAACATAACATACAGGGAAAAGAAGAAAAAAACAGTTAAAAAAGAAAGAAAGAAAAAGACGACCTGCTACTGCAATACAGAAACCAACTCACAGCACAAATAAGAATAATTTGTACAACAAAAATGTAAAAAGGGAGAGAGTAAAGGTATGAACTGCACCAGAGAAAGGAGAAAGGAAGCATGCTGAAGAACATGGAATACTCAAATATGAAACTTCTTTTACATAAACTTAATGGTAATCACTCAAAAAAAATAAAAATAAATCCAGAACTGAAATATATAACATTAGAAAAGAAAAAGCAGAGGGAAAAATCACAGAATACCACCACACTGAAATAATAGACAGCAACAAAAAGGCAAAGAAACAATGGAGACACTCTCCTACCAGAAAACCAGAGATAGAGAGGAAATCCTCATATATCAATAATCACCCTAAATGTAAATAGACTGAACTTACCAATAAAAAGGCACAGAGTAGCAGATTGGATCAAACAAACTAAACTCAACCATATGCTGCCTCCAAGAGACACAGGACAGCTACAAGGACAAATATAGACTCAAAGTGAAAGGGTGGAAACTGACACTCCAAGCAAATGGTATACAGAGAAAATCAGGTTAGCTATACTGATATCAAATGAAACAGACTTCAGGATAAAAAGATAACAAGAGGAAAAGATGGACACTTCGTAATGATAAAGGGGACTATAAAACAAGAATACATAACAGTCATCAATATTTATGCCCCCAATCAGAGAGCACTGAAATATAGAAAGCAACTACTAATAGAACTAAAGGGAGAAGTTGACCAAAACACAATTATAGTAAGGGACCTAAATGCAGCATTCACAGCTATGGATAGATCATCCAAAGAGAAAATATAAAGATATATCAGCTTTAATGACACATTAGATGCAATGGACTTAATTGACATTTATAGAGCACTTCATGCTAGAACATCAGATTATACGTTCTTTTCTACTGTACATAGAAAATTCTCAAGGATAGACCATATATTGGTACATAAAACTATCCTCAGCAAACTTAAGAAGATTGAAATTACACCAAGCATATTCTCTGATCCCAGGGCTTTGAAAATGGATATCAACTGCAAAAAGAAAGCAGGTAAAACCACAAGTATGTGGAGATTAAACAACATACTTTGAAAGAACGACTGGGTCAAAAAAGAAATAGAGGAGAGATAAAAGATACATAGAAATCAATGAAAATAAAAATACAGTGAAAGCAGTTTTAAGAGGGAAATTTATATCATTGCAGGTCTATCTCAAGAGAGAAGAAAAATTCGAGATAAACAAAATCACATTACACTTTAGAGACCTAGAAAAAGAAGAACAAATGAAACCCAAAGTCAGCGGAAGGAAATAATAAAAATCAGAGCAGAACTAAATGAAATATAGAACAAAAAGACAATAGAAAAAACATAATGCAACAAAGACCTGGTTCTTTGAAAAGATTAATAAAATTGACAAATCCTTGGCTGGACCACTAACATTTTAAAAAAAGACACAAATAAACAAAATCAGAAATGAAAGAGGGGAAGTTACCATGGATGCCACAGAAATACAAAGGATCATCCAAGAATACTATGAAGGATTATATGCCACCAAATTCAATAACCTAGAAGAAATGGACAAGTTCTTAGAAACATTAGCCTTCCTAGGCTGAATCGCAGAGAACTGGAAAATCTAAATACACCGATCACCAGTAAGGAAATTGAATCAGTCATCTGAAACCTTCCCAAAAGCAAAAGTCCGGGACAGATGGTTTCACTAGTGAATTCTACCAAACCTTCAAAGAGGATATAATACCTGTCCTATCCAAACTGTTCCAAAAAATTGAAGGAAAAACAATACTCCCTGACTTATTTTATGAAGTCAACATTACCCTGATACCAAAACCTGATAAGGATAACACAAAAAAAAGAAAATTACAGACCAATATCTCTGACAAATACACATGCAAATATCCTAAATAAAATTCTAGCAAATTGAATGCAATAATGCATTAAAAAGATTATACATCACCACCAAGTGGGGTTATACATCCCAGGGGCACAAGGATGGTTCAACATATGCAAATCAATCAATGTGATACACCACATAAAGGACAAAAATGATGATATCAATAGATGTTGAAAAAATGTTTGACAAGATACAACACCAATTTATGATTGAAACACTTAATAAAATGGGTATAGAAGGAATATACCTTAACATAATAAAGGCCATATATGACAAACCCTCAGCTAATATCATATTAATGGTGAAAAACTGAAGTCCTTTGCTCTATGTTCAGGAACATGATAGGGCTGTCCCCTGTCACCTCTGCTTTCACATAGTATTGGAAGTCATAGCCAGAGCAATCAGGCAAGAGAAAGAAATAAAAGGCATCCAAATTGGGAATGAAGAAGTTAAATTGTCTTTTTTTTTTCAGATTATATGATGATATATTACATTGGTGCAAAAGTAAGTGTGTCTTTTGCAATTATTTTTAACCTTTTAAACCGCAATTACATTTGCATCAACCTAATATATAGAAAACCCTAAGGCCTCCACCAAAAAGCTATTAGAAACAATCAACGAATACAGTAAAGTTGCCGGTTACAAAATCAATGTACAAAAGTCCATTGCATTCCTATATACTAACAATGAAATCTCAGAAAAAGAAATTAAAAAAAAAAAAACACAACTCCTTTTGCAATTGCAACAAAAAGAATAAAATATCTAGGAATAAACTTAACCAAGGATGTGAAAGACCTATACACTGAAAACTATGAGACATTTTTAAAAGAAATTGAAGAAGACACAAAGAAATGGAAAGACATTCCATGTTCATGAATTGGAAGAATCAACATAGTTAAAATGCCCATGTTACCCAAAGCAATATACAGATTTTATGCAATTCCCATCAAAATCCCAATGGCATTTTTTAAAAAAATAGAACAAAAAAATCACCAGATTTGTATTGATCCACAAAAGACCTGGATAGACAAAGCAATCATAAGAAAAAAGAACAATGCTGGATGTATCACACTCTCTGACTTCAGCTTGTACCACAGGGCAACAATAATCTAAACAGTACGGTATTGGCAGGAAAACAGACACACAGACCAGTGGAATAGAATTGAGAACCCATAAATAAACCCACGAAATATGGATAGATAATTTTCAACAAAGAAGCCAAAAATATACAATGGAGAAAAGACAGCCTCTTCAATAAATGGTGCTGGGAGAATTGGAAAGCCACATGAAAAAGAATGAAACTAGACTGCTATCTGTCACCATGTACCAAAATTAACTCAAAATGGATCAAAGACCTAAATGTAAGACCTGAAACAATAAACTGCATAGAGAAAACATAGGTACTAAACTTATGGACCTTGGGTTCAAAGAGCATTTTATGAATTTGACTTCAAAGGCAAGGGAAGTAAAAGCTAAAATAAATGAATGGGACTATATCAAACTAAAAATCTTCTGCACAGCAAAAGAAACCATCGACAAAATGAAGAGGCAACCAACCGAATGGGAGAAGATTTTTGCAAACAATGCCTCCCATAAGGGGCTAACATCCAGAATATATAAGGAACTCATACAACTCAATAACAACAATAAAAAAAAATCCAATTAAAACATGGGCAGAGGACCTGAAGAGACTCTTCTCCAAAGAGGACATACAAATGGCCAACAGACATATGAAAAAATGCTCAACATCACTAATCATCAGAGAAATACTAATAAAAACCACAATGAGCTATCACCTCACACCCATTAGAGTTGCTATCATCAACAAGACAAATAACGAAAGTGTTGGAGAGGCTGTGGAGAAAACGGAACCCTCATACACTGTTGGTGGGAATGTTGATTGGTGCAGCCACTATGGAAGGCAGTATGGAGGTTCCTCAAAAAATTAAGAACAGAATTACTATATGACCCAGCAATCCTTCTCCTGGATATCTACCCCAAAAATCTGAAAACATTTATCCGAAAAGACACATGTGTTCCAATGTTCATTGCAGCTTTATTTACGGTGGCCAAGACATGGAAACAACCAAAAAGTCCTTCAGTAGGTGATTGGATTAAGAAGTTGTGGTATATATACACAATGGAATACTATTCTGCCATAAGAAAAGATGAAATAGTGCCTTTTGTGATAACATGGATGGATCTTGAGATTATAATTCTAAGTGAAATGTCAGACAGAAAAAGTCAAGAACCATATGATTTCACTGATATGTGGTATGTAAAACTGGAAACAACAAAAGAACAAGACAAACAAATAAAAAAACAAAAACTCATAGATACAGCCAATAATGTAGTGGTTACCAGAGGTTAGGGGAGTAGGGAGGTGATAAATGAGGGTAAAAGGGATCAAATATATGGTGATGGAAGGAGAACTGACTCTGGGTGGTAAACACACAATGTGATACATAGATGATATGTTACAGTATTGTACACCTCAAACCTATGTAACTTTACTAACAATTGTCCCCCCAATAAACTTTAATTTAAAAAATACATTATGGAAAATGTATTTAAATATTTTAATCTCACTAAATAAAGAACTGCAATTTAAAAGAAAATATTGTTTTTCTGATTAAATTAGCAACATATTTCAATTTGTATTGCTTTACTTTTGTCGTTTTGTTTCTTAACCAGTTGTTTTCAAAGCTGCTAAGGTATAGTGAAAAACATATTCTAAGCACTCTGTTTGGGATAATGTCAATTTGTCCAATGTGTATGGAAAACAACTGAAATCTTCGTTGATGGTCTTATAAATGTTGACATTATTTGAAGAAATAATTCCCTTTCCAGAGTTCCAGCTCAAGGAAGTAATCCTAACTGCTTCCTCAGATTTATGCATAAAAATATTTCATAGCATTTTTATAATAAAAAGAATAAGAATCCTTTAAATGTCTAGAAATAGGGAAATGATAAAGTATAATGCTTATGTATAAGGTAGTATTATGGAGCCATCAAAATTATGTTTATAAAGTTTTTAATGACCTGAAAATATTTATGATCATTTCAGTTAGGATGCTATAAAACAAACAACTCCAAAAATCAATTCCTTAAAACAACAGTTTACATTTTTCACAGTTCTATGGTTTGAATTTTGCTGGTATCCTGGCACAGCTGGAAGGGCCAAAGTGGCCACCCTAATACCTCTAGCCCTTTGTTCTCCTCCACATATGCTGCTCCGTAAGTTCTTTAGACTTCCTCAGAATTGTGACTGGCATCCAAGAAGAAATATGCCAAGCAGCAAAAGTGGAATCTGCAGCTCTCTCTTTTTTTGGGGGGGGAGGGGGGTCTTTTATTTTATTTATTTATTTTTTTATTTTTTAAAGAATTTTTTATTAGTTTCAGGTGCACAAAACAATGTAATAGCTAGACATTTATCATTTATATCCCTCACACAGTGATAGCCCCCCCTACCCCCATGCACTACCCCCTCTGACTCCGCACACAGCCATTACATTTCCACTGTCTCTATTCCTAATGCACATCTCTTAAGGCCTAACTTCAGAAGTTATGCAGCAGCACTTCTGTTGCATTTTATTGCTAAGAACCAGTCCTGGGGCCCGTCCCCAATTCAAGGGAAGGGAAAACAGATTGCATCTCTCAGCAGGAGGAGTAGGAAAGAATATGTGATCATTTTAATTTTCCACAGTAATATAACATTAAATGAACAAGAAGGATTGAAAATAAATATATATATATATATATATATATATATATATATATATATATATATATATATAATTATAAACTCAACTCTGATATGTAATATTCATACATAGTTATATATGTTCAATTAATAAAAAAGCATATTATACCTAGACTTATATTTTACATATGAATAAAAAAGACTAGATGGTAAAATACTACAAAGATAATTTCAAGCTAGTGTAAGGAGTATAATTATAATTTTCTCTTAAATTCTGGTTTTTGAAAGGCACTGGAATGTATTACTTTTTCAACTGGAACATAAATGTAATTTAAAAAATATTTTATTTAAAGTAACATTTAAAGCAATTTCCTACAAAAACCTAGAAAGCACTAGAGAAAATTAAATCAGAAATGGAGGAAACCAACATCAAATTGAAAAGCAAATAATAAATAAATAATAAGACACTTGTATAATTTTTTTCTTGACTACAGAATATTGAGATATTTGAATCATCAAACATTTCATGGCAGGTTTATGACCATACTGAACAAGTAACTGATGTTTATATTTCATTATACTTACATTACATAGTGAATATTTTACTGCCTCCTAAAAGGAAAAACAAAGCAAACTTTCCTTGGTTTCTATGTATAGATCTCAGCCAAGATAAATGCAGCAGAAGTCTTGAGGCCGAGACTAATAAAACTTGAATAATTGTAGCACATGCATTATAACAAAATCTAAAAATAAAATTGACATGCTCAAAAAATAAAATATCGCTGTTGTTTCTCCTGATTCTATAACTTTATAAAATTAAAAGGGGTATTTTGTTTTGTTTTGTTATGTTTTGTTTTGTTTATATAAAGTCACCATGCTATTTCCACACAGCATCATAAATTAGTGTGGCATGATTCTGATGGCAACTTTCGGTGATACAGAAACACTAAAGAAAAAAACATGCATTCCTCTTACACAACTTTTTAGATAGACTTTATTTTTCAAGCACCCAGAGATGCTATGTTATTTAATAGCTCAACTAGCCTTTCCATAACTGTCAAGGAAGCCCCGTTTTCATCTTTGCATCCTGACAGCCAGAAGGTCTGGAAATGTTCTTGGCTCACACCAAAATTCATAGATTTGAGAAAAGAATTCTCTCCTCCGGCCCGCCCTCCCCGCCCCCGCCCCCCCTCCCCGCCCCCGCTCCAAAAAGCAACAAAGGAATCCGTGCTCCAACACAATCTAAAAGAAGGAGAAATGGTAGGAAAATATTAACCACACACTCCCCGCCAAAAAAAAAAACTGTGTGTTTGTGCTGTTTACAGGCATATCTACTGAACTTCAAAATATCAACCCCTCCCATTTGCAGAGGTACATATACCAAATGAAGCCTCTTTTTACTCTGCAACCTGAGGTTTCTAACCCCAGGCATTGAGTGACATCCACCTCCATCCTACAGATGAATTCTTAGCAGTCTTTCTTGAAACACTTGTATAGGCTATGGTGATCCCTCTGGGCACCAACCAGTAATGATATACACCATGTAGAAAGTAGGTGTGACATGTGAGAGTATTTTGAAATCATGAAACACAAAGCTCTTTCTCAAGGTCATCCTTTCAGAAAAAAAAAAATTCTATCAAAGCTGTGATAATACATATTTTAGCCTCACTTAAGCTGTTTCAAACTCCTGTTACATGATCACTAGACCAAGAGGCATTTCAGCCTCTTTAAACACTAATGAGACCTCAAGAGATTATCCTAAAATACCTCTAATCCTTCCTTACTATTTCATTACTGGTTCATACACAGTTCTCTTATGTTCATTAAGCTTCAAAGTTTTTTTAAATAATTATTTTAGTTGTCCATGGATCCTGAATGGTTTGTATGAGGAGATAAAACAGCAGCTTAATTTGGTTTTGTTTGTTTGTCTATCTTAGGGATTTATTTTAGACCTTTGAGATGTTTTCAGTTTTCATGACTTAATGGCTGATCAATCTCACTCAAGTTCAATTTTTTTATCACTTGCTACATCTTGGGAGGAGGAAGTTAGTTGTGTTAGATACCATTTTGTTTAATGATTGGGTCTTGCTATGCCTAAAAGTACAACTGAAAATTAAAACTTTATGACACATTCAAATAAATTTATTTTTAGACATACTTCAGAGATATTGCAGGTTCAGTTTGAGACCAACCACTGCAATAAAGCAAATATAATAAAGCAAACCACATGAATTTTTTTGGTTTTCTAGAGCATATGAAAGTTATTTTTACACTCTAGTTTAGTCTATTAAATGTGCAATAGTGTTATGTCTAAAAAGCAAGTGTACATACCTTCATTAAAAAGTACTTTATTGCTAAAAAATGCTAATCATCATCTGAGCCTTCGGTAAGTCATAATCTTTTTGCTGGTGGAGGGTCTTGCCTAGATGTTGATGGCTGCTGACTGATCAGGGTGGTGGTTGTTGAAGGTTGGAGGGATGTGGCAATTTCTTAAAATAAGACAACAATGAAGTTCACCATATCGATTGATCCTTCTTTTCACTTGAACACATAAAGGCCATTGTAGGGTTATTAATTGGCATAACTGCAATAGTTTTGTGTTTCAGTGAACAGGAGGCCTGAGGGAGGGTGGCCAATCAGTGGAGCACTCAGAACACATACAGCATATATTGATTATGTTTGCTGCCTTATATGGGAGCAGGTCATGGTACCAAAACAATTACAATAGTAATATCAAAGATCACTGATCACAGATCACCACAACAAATATAATAATGATGAAAACTTTTGAAATATTGCAAGAATTACCAAAATATGACAGAGACACGAAGTGTGAAAATGCAGTTGGAATAATGGTACGAATAGACTTACACAATGCAGGGTTGCCACAAAACTTCATTCGTAAAAACACAGTATCTGTGAAGCACAATAAAATGTGGTATGCCTGTAAATATTCCTCTAGGTTCTATATGGCACCAAGATTTTTTTCACAGCTTTATTACACATTTCTGACCTGATCCACATTTTCCCCATATATCATATATTTTAAAAATCAGAGAATAAAGGGAAATCAAACCTACTGAAGCTACAGGCTTAGAACAAACCAAAAAGCAATGGCTTTGTAATATAACAAGGAATGTGGGTCTGTTGGAGGATAAGTCTGAGTACCAAACAGAAGCCTCTGGAAATTTAACTTCATGACACTCAGCTAAATGTTAGGTTTTTCTCGGTCTCATGCTCTTCCCTTCCTCCTCCTTTTCTTCTATCAAAAATGCACAAATAATCTTCCTGCCCAAAATTTCAAATTTAGCTAACCAAAAACTTCAGCTAATCAATTTACCCCATTCCAAACTGAAAGAAATAATATAGTTCCTGCTTGCAACGCTTGAAGTGGGAGCTTTCTTTTCACATAAGTTTCTTAATAGCTAGAGCTTTTGTTGTAGGAAAGACTCTATCATTTTCCATTATTGCAGATACTAAATTAAGAACATGCTCAAAATGAGTTCATTTTAGTGTTACAGATCGTGAGAGAAAGAAAAGTATCCCCATTTCCTATAACAATTCCATTGCCTGCCATACAATATTTATACTTTTTTTGGATGGATTTTTTTTAAATATAACCACCTTATTTTTACAGAAAGCATAATTCTTTATCTTTTGACAGCAAAATATAGTTACATTTAGAAGGTAGCATTTTTGAATGTTCATTCTTAGTGAAGTGTAAAGTTCTGCTTTTACATTTGACTAATAGCATCATAGTAACTTTCAGCATATGGAAATATCTGTCTTCCCATGAAGTACTAGAGTTTTATAAGATTAGAAATGGAAATAGGCATTTTAAAACTGTCACCCAAATGATTTCTCCTAGTTTCTGAGTTCAGCAATACCAAAGGTCAAATGTGAGTCAAAATTGCTCTGTAAAAAATTTATGTATTACTGTAAACTTGCTAAAGAAAGTGTTTCTTCATAGAGGAACTCAAACTAGTTCAAAAATATTAGGTTATCTTTTAATCTCCCAACTCCCTTATGAGACTATGTTAACATTAGGAAGAATTTTATCCCAGCTGTCAAAAATAAATATATTTTTCTTTCTATTTCAATACTTCCCTATTGAAGAGGGTTCATTGCATTTAATCCCACCATTACCCAAGATAAGAGTTCTTCTCATTACTTTCATGCTGAAAAGTTTTATGACATATATTTCATGAAATCAGAGGATGAAACATCCTGCTAAAAAATCTCTAATTACCTAAAAAAGAAAAGCAAACAAACTAAAAACCTTCCTGAAGTAATTGAGCCCTGAAATAAAGAAGTTTATCAAAGGTTATATAATATCATTGTTATTTTGTTTTGTAATTGTTTTTACCAGCTACATTCAATTTTAGCTCTAGTTCATTTGGAATGAAATGGTTTAACTTAATTATTTCAGAGGGGCATTATGAAATTATGAAAAAGCATTGGCCCATACACTTATTTCTTAATATTTTATAATTTAAAAACTGTTTTAATATCAAGTAGCTTGCCTCTTCAAGCAATCCATTGTTAAGCAAGGCAGGAATTCTTATATCTTTATAAATTAGAAAATCAGAGTTTAGAGGAAGTTAAGTACTACCCAAGGTCACATTACCAGCAACTGGGAGTGTTTAGCCTGGAAAACTAAACTATGTCCCAGGGTTCTTTCTGTTATATTAATGATGCATTGATAACACCATCAATTCAAGAAGCACTTATTAAATGCCTAATAAATAATAGGTACTGTGGTTTTTTCAAATTATGAAGTACGTAAAATAAAATGCAAAAGCTTTGTCCATGAGGGGTTTGCATTCTAGTGTAAAACAAATATTAGAAGGAAAAAGTGGAGAATTTCAAGATATGGAAGCAGTGTGTGTTAATATGATACAAGGTGTATTAAGAAAGCCCTGGAGCAGTGCAAAAGTGTCCTTCAGTTTACCTGAGAAGCAATTATTTAATTATTCCACTTAGTTACCAAGAGGGTTAAAACTTTGTTTCAACCATTTTTCAACATAATTTGTTTCTCTTGTCATTTTTGTCAGAGAAAGACTCTTGGTTTCAGGATCACCAAACCAGGTGGTAAATGTAAATAATTGCTGTAGTCAATATTTAGATCAGGGAGAGCTCTGATGAAGAAGGTGGAGCAGGAAAACACTTTGCTTGCCTCCTCTCTTGACCACCTAAAAATTACAAATAAACTGCAGAACAACTAACATTAAGAATCACCTGAAATCTAGCTGAACAGAATCCTACAACTAAGGATAAACAAAAGAGCCACATCAAGACTGGTAGGAAGGGCTGGTCCACACCCACATAACAATCAGGAGGAATATTTGACTGTGGAGGTTCCCCCGAGAAGTGAGGGATCCCAGCTCCATACCAGGCTCCTCAGCCCAAGGTTCCAGTGCCAGGAAAAAGATCCCCATAATTTCTGGCTCTGAAAACTAGAGGAAATTGTGGCTGAGTGAGATGGAGAGCAGCTGGAGTCCTAGGCATTCCTCTTAAAAAGCCTATGCATGAACTTACCTGCTGTAAGCTCTAGCACTGGAGCAGCAGCTCAAAAAGGTGCCAGGATATATGGGAAGTAATTGAATTGTCTGGCTTCCGGGTAAGAGCAGGAGGGGCAGCTTTGTCCCAGACAGAAGTGCTGGCAGAAGCCATTGTTCCTTTGTTGAACCCTCTCCTGCACCTAGTGTGCAGATGCAGGTGGGTGCCATATCTGAGTCTCCATCGACATAGCTAATATAACACTGTTTGCCCTGCCCTGATGATTTACTGAGACCCTGCCCCACCCAACAAGCAAGCCCACGCAAGCCAATTCCAGGGTTTTTTCCACACAAAGGCCTGTTTTGGCTCATGATGCAGATAGTTCAAAAATCTCTCAAAGGTTGAGAAACCCCAAACAAGCAGCATCTGGCCTCAGCATGCTGTGTGCCACTTGCTAAGCAGCCCCAAGCCAGGCACTAGTGGCAGCGAGTCTCAGTTCACATCTTAGCCTCTCCCAGGTACCTCCAAGCCCAACACAAATGGCAACAATCTGCAGATCACTTGGTAACTCATACCAAGTTGTCCCAGGCAGGGAACAGTCAGCAGCTGACCTTAGCCAACAACAGAGCCCCTCCCACAAGGCCCCAGAACCAACACACCCAGTGACCAGTTTTAGACCACACCAGAGCACCACCCAACCACCTCCACAGAAAGATACACCCAAAGGACAGACTAGGCAGGCACCAGAGCTCTGATAAAGTGAATCTTTCTCCATAGGGTCAGCCCCTCAATGACAGCTCATCCATTGTAGTCATGGCCAATCCTCACAATCAATCAGCCTGAAAGTCAACCCCTCCCACTGACATGCCAACAGTAATCAAGACTCAACTATTACATGAGGGCACACAAAACTCATACAACAGACACACCTGGACCACCCCACTCAGGTGACCAGGGAATCTGGACCACTGGGTCCCAAAGGACACCACTCTACTAAGACCAGGAGACATACCAGCTCTACTTAATACATAAAAACAAACACAGGGAGGCAACCAAATGCATATACAAAGAAACATGTCCCAAATAAAAGAACAGAACAAAGCTCCAGAAAAGCAATTAAACAAAATGGAGACAAGCAATCTATCAGACGCAGAGTTCAAAACATTGGTTATAAAAATGCTCAATGATCTCCATGAGAAATTCAACAAAGAGATATGAAACATAAAAATGGAAATAGGAAACATAAAAAGGACCAGTCAGAAATAAAGAATGCAATTACTGAGATGAAGAATACATTAGAAGGAATCAAGAGTAGATTAGATGAAGCAGAGGATCAAATCAGTGATTTGGAAAATAAGGTAACAGATCACACCCAATCAGAACTGCAAAAAGAAAAAAGGAATAAAAAGAAAAAAAGGAGGATAGTTTAAGGGACCCCTGGGACAACTTTAAGCACAACAATATGCATAATAGACATATTAGAAGGAGAGGAGAGATAAAGCAAAGAATTGAAAACCTATTAGAAGAAATAATGACAGAAAACTTCCATAACCTGGCAAAGGAAACAGGCACACAAGCCCAGGAAGTGCAGTCCCAAATAAGATGCACCCAAAGAGGCCCACACTAAGACACATCATAATTAAAATACCAAATGTTAAAGGCAAAAAGATAATCTAAAAAGCTGCAACAGAAAGGCAATTAGGTACCACAAGGGAGCTCCCAGAAGACTGTCAGCTGATTTCTCAACAGAAACTTTGCAGGCCAAAATGGATTGGCACAAAATATTCAAAGGGATGAAACGCAAGGACCTACAAACAAGATTACTCTACCCGGCTTGGTCATCAAAATGGCAGCGTGAGGTAAGCCTCTGTATCTCCCCTGGAATTTACAACAAATTGAAAAACTATAACTCCACAAAGGACTCCCTGCACAGCAGACAGGCAAGACGAAGGGTCTCACTACTGAATTCACCTAAAGGTGGGCAAATTGCGTGAGAAGGGGATGAGGGAAGGGGTCACGCAGGCACAAGACGCAGACCTAGCTTGGTGCTCCGAGCTCACTGCATCCCGGAACTACCACACCTGCAGGAGAGAGAAGAACTCAGATCAAGGGCTCTGTTTATGGTCCATAGGAACTACCGCAGCTGCAGGAGAGGGAAGATCTCAGATTGCTAGGGCTCCGTTTGTGGCCCACAGGGCTGAGGGGAAGGCATATAACACGGCTGAACCCAATGCTCACGGCAGAGACCTCGGAACAAAGACTGAGGGAAGAAAGAAGGCTGAAAATGGTGGTTTAAGCCCTCACTGCCGAGCAGAGAATGGAAGCCTTAGGCACTGAGACTAGTGGCCCCTTCTCTACCCTCCCAGAGCTCGCCCCACCCCCAACTGCCCAATGCTAGAAGGGGAACAGTAGCAGTGTCAGATCAAAAGAACAGAATATTTGCTGTTCTGAGAACTGTGGTCCCAAGACAAAGATTCGCAGCCCAACAGGTTTAGGCAAAGGGGAGGGAGCTGTGGAAGCAGGACCGTCTGTGGTGGTGGTCGCCTCCATTGCTCTGGGCCAAATCTCACAACTCAACCCGCCTCTATCCCCACCAATCTTGGTGGTCCCTGCAGGAGTAAACAGAACTACTGAAGCACACGGGCTCTGAATCTGGTGCAGGAAGAGCTTTGGAACTGCTAAAGCTCTCCGCGTCTCCACAGGGATGCAGTGCCCTATGACCTAGGCAAACTGTTAATAGAGGAGAAGCCTGTCTGCCAGGGAATCCCCCCATTGTGTGAGAAGCTGGAATAGTGCAGAGAAAACATAACACTACAGTGTGAGAGAGAAAAAAAAGGCTGCAGTCGGAGAGAAAATAAAACATTCTACAAACACGTGCTAGAAAACAAAAGAAAGACCTCTTCTTACCAACCTATTGCAGAACCCACTCCTGTAGATGTATAGGAAGAGAAATAATACATCATTAATTGCCATGAATAACCAAAGCAACAAGACAGCTCAGAAAGAAAGTGAAAAGTCTCCAGAAAATGAACTTAAAGATAAGGAAATATATGACCTAAATGACAGAGAATTCAAGATTGCACTTCTGAAAAAACTCAATGAGATGCAAGAAAACACAGAAAGGCAGTTCAATGAACTCAAAAACACATTCAAAGAACAATATGAACATTTTACCCAAGAGATTGAAATTTTAAAAAAGAACCAAAAAGAAATTCTGGAGATTAAGAACTCAATAGAAGAAATTAAGAATGAAATAACCAGGTTAGGTAATAGAGTTGACCAGAGGGAGGAAAGAATCAGTGACATCGAAGATAGAAACCTGGAAATTACACGGATGGAAGAAGAAAGAGACTTGAAATTTAAAAGAAATGAAAGAACTCTACAAGAACTTTCTGACTCCATCAGAAAGAGGAATATAAAAATAAGTGGCATACCAGAAGGAGAAGAAAGAGAAAAGGGAATAGAGAGTATATTCAAACAGATAGTCAATGAGAAATTCCCAAACTTGTGGACAGAACTGGATCCTCGAATCCAAGAAGCAAATAAAACACCTAATTACCTCAATCCCAACAGACCTTCTCCAAGGCTCATTGTGTTGAAGCTGTCTAAAATCAATGACAAAGGAAGAATCTTCAGGGCAGACAGGGAAAAGAAGACACTAACCTACAAAGGAAAGTCCATTAGATTATCATCAGATTTTTCAGCAGAAAATTTTCAGCAGGAGGGAGAAGAACCAAATATACAAACTATTGAAAGATAGAAATTATGAGCCAAGAATAATATATCCAGCAAAGATATCCTTTAGATATCAAGGAGGAATAAAGACCTTTCCATACATACAGAATCTGAGGGAATTTTCTAATATACAACCTGCACTACAAGAAATACTAAAGGAGGCTATTCAACCACCATCAACAGGGACAATTTGCAACAACCAAAACATAAAAAAGGGGAGAGTAAAGGCCTGAACCAGAATATGGGAATGGAGAAAGTAGGCATGTTGAAGAAAATGGACTACTCTAAATATCAAACTTTCTTTTATATAAACTTAAGGGTAACCATTCAAAAAAAATTCAGAACGGAAACATATACTGTAATAAAAGAAGAAACAAAGGGAAACATCATAGAATACCACCACACAGAAATAACAGACAACAACAAAAAGGCAAAGAAACAATGGAGACACAGTCTTACCAGAAAACTAAAGATAGAATGACAGGAAATCCTCACATATCAATAATCACCCTAAATGTAAATGGACTGAACTCACCAATTAAAAAGGCATGGAGTAGCAGATTGGATCAAAACGCTAAACCCAACCATATGCTGTCTCCAAGAGACACATCTCAGCTACAAGGACAAGCATAGACTCAAAGTGAAAGGGTGGAAATTGACACTCCAAGCAAATGGTATGCAGAGAAAATAAGGTGTAGTTATACTGATATCAGATGAAACAGACTTGAGGGTGAAAAAGGTAACAAGAGACAAAGATGGACATTTCATAATGGTAAAGGGGACTATACAACAAGAAGACATAACAGTCATCAATATTTATGCCCCCAATCAGGGAGCACCAAAATATACCAAGCAACTACTAACAGAACTAAAGGGAGAAATTGACCAAAACACAATTATACTAGGGGACTTAAATACATCATTGACAGCTATGGATAGATCATCTGAACAGAAAATAAATAATGAAATAGCAGCCCTAAATGACACATTAGATGAAATGGACATAATTGACATTTATAGAGCACTTCATCCTAAAACATCAGACTATACATTTTTTTTAGTGTACATGGAACATTCTCAAGGATAGACCATATATTGGGACATAAAATCAGCCTCAGCAAATTTAAGAAGATTGAAATCATACCAAGCATATTCTCTGATCACAAGGCTTTGAAATTGGATATCAACTGCAAAAAGAAAGCAGGAAAAAACACAAATACATGGAGATTAAACAACATACTTTTAAAGAATGACTGGGTCAAAGAAGAAATTAGAGGAGAGATCAAAAGATACATAGAAACAAATGACAATGAAAATACATCCTACCAAAATTTTTGGGATGCAGCAAAAGCAGTTTTAAGAGAGAAATTTATATCATTACAGGCCTATCTCAAGAAACAAGAAAAATCCCAAATAAATAACCTCATGTTACACCTTAAAGAACTAGAAAAAGAAGAACAAGTAAAACCCAAGGTCAGCAGAAGAAAGGAAATAATAAAAATCAGAGCAGAACTAAATGAAACACAGAACAAAGAGACAACAGAAAAATTAATGTGACAAAGAGCTGGTTCTTTGAAAAGATTAACAAAATTCACAAACCCTTGGCTAGGCTCACTAAGATAAAAAGAGAGAAGACACTAATAAACAAAATCAGAAATGAAAGAGGGGAAGTTATCACGGATGCCACAGAAATACAAAGGATCATCCAAGAATACTGTGAAGGACTATATGCCACCAAATTCAATAACCTAGAAGAAATGGACAAGTTCTTAGAAACATATAGCCTTCCAAGGCTGAACCATGAAGAACTGGAAAATCTAAACAGACCGATCACCAGTAACGAAATTGAATCAGTCATCCAAAACCTTCCCAAAAGCAAAAGTCCGGGACCAGATGGCTTCACTAGTGAATTCTACCAAACTTTCAAAGAGGATCTAATACCAATCTGGCTCAAACTCTTCCAAAAAATTGAAGAAGAGACAGTACTCTCTAACTCATTTGATGAGGCCAACAGTACCCTGATACCAAACCCTGGTAAGGACAATGCAAAAAAAGAGTACAGACAATATCTCTGATGAATACAGATGCAAAAATCCTAAACAAAATTCTAGCAAATCGAATGCAACAATGCATTAAAAAGATTATTCATTACAACCAAGTGGGGTTCATCCCTGGGGCACAAGGATGGTACAACATCTGCAAATCCATCAATGTGATACATCACATAAACAAAATAAAGGACAAAAACCATATGATTATATCAATTGATGGAGAAAAAGCATTTGACAAGATACAACATCCATTTATGATTAAAACACTTAATAAAATAGGTATAGAAGGAAAATTCCTTAACATAATAAAGGCCATATATAACAAACCCTCAGCTAATCTCATAACTAATGGAGAAAAACTGAAGCCCTTTGCTGTACGTTCAGGAACACGACAGGGCTGTCCCCTATCACCTCTGCTTTTCAACATAGTGTTGGAAGTCCTCGCCAGAGCAATCAGGCAAGAGAAAGAAATAAAAGGCATCCAAATTGGGAATGAGAAGTTAAATTGTCACTCTTTGCAGATGACATTATGCTATATATAGAAAGCCCTAAAGACTCCACCAAAAAGCTATTAGAAACAATCAACGAATACAATAAAGTTGCCGGCTACAAAATCAATGTACAAAAGCCCATTGCATTCCTATATACTAACAATGAAATCTCAGAAAAGAAATTTAAAAATATTATTTTTGCAATTGCAGCAAAAAGAATAAAATACCTAGGAATAAACATAACCAAGGATGTGAAAGACCTATATGCTGAAAACTACAAGACATTTTTAAAAGACACTGAAGAAGACATAAAGAAATGGAAAGACATTCCGTGCTCATGGATTGGAAGAATCGACATAGTTAAAATGGCCATATTACCCAAAGCAATATACAGATATAATGCAATCCCCATCAAAATCCCAATGGCATTTTTTAAAGAAATAGAACAAAAAATCATCAGTTTTGTTTGGAACCACAAAAGATCCCGAATAGCCAAAGCAATATTAAGAAAAAAGAACAATGCTGGAGGTATCACACTCCCTGACTTTAGCTTGTACTACAGGGCAACAATAATCAAAACAGCATGGTATTGGCAGAAAAACAGACAGGTAGACCAATGGAATAGAATTGAGAACTCAGAAAAAAAAAACATAGATAATTTTTGACGAAGAAGCAAAAACATACAATGAAGAAAAGACAGCCTCTTCAATAAATGGTGCTGGGAGAATTGGAAAGCCACGTGCAAGACCTGACACAATAAACAGCATAGAAGAAAACATAGGTACTAAATTTATGGACCTTGGGTTCAAAGAGCGTTTTATGAAGTTGACTCCAAAGGCAAGGGAAGTAAAAGCTAAAATAAATGAATGGGACTATATCAAATTTAAAAGCTCTACATAACAAAGAAACCATCTACAAAATAAAGAGACAACCAACTGAACGGGAGAACGTTTTTTGCAAACAGTGCCTCCGATAAGGACCTAATATCCAAAATATACAAGGAACTCATGCAACTCAACAACAGAAAAACAAAAAACACAATTGAAAAATGGGCAGAGGACATGAAGAGACATAAGAGACAAATTGGACATACAAATGGCAAATAGACATGAAAAAATGCTTAACATCACTAATCATCAGAGAAATGCAAATCAAAACCACAATGAGATATCACCTCACCCCAGTCAGAATGGCTATCATCAACAAGACAAATAGTAACAAGTGTTGGAGAGGCTGTGGAGAAAAAGGAACCCTCATACACTGTTGGTGGGAATGCAGACTGGTGCAGCCGCTATGGAAGGCAGTGTGGAGGTTCCTCAAAAAATTACTAATAGCATTACTGTATGGCCCAGCAATCCCTCTCCTGGGTATCTACCCAAAACATCTGAAAACATTTATCCATAAAGACATGTGTGTTCCAATATTCATTGCAGCTTTATTTATGGTGGCCAAGACATGGAAGCAACCAAAATGTCCTTCGATAGATGAATGGATTAAGAAGTTGTGGTATATATACACAATGGAATACTATTCGGCGGTAAGAAAAGATGACATAGGAACATTTGTGACAACACGGATGGATCTTGAGATTATAATGCCAAGCGAAATAAGTCAGACAGAAAAAGCAGAGAACCATATGATTTCACTGATATGTGGTATATAAACCAAAAACAAGAAAAGAATAAGACAAACAAATGAGAAACAAAAAGTCATAGACAGACAATAATTTAGTGGTTACCAGAGGCTAAGGGGGGAGGAGGGTGATAGATGAGGGTAAAGGGAATCAAATGTATAGTGATGGAAGGAGAACTGACTCTGGGTGGTGAACACACAATGGGATTTATAGATGATGTAATACAGAATTGTACACCTGAAATCTATGTAATTTTACTAACAATTGTCACCCCAATAAACTTTAATTAAAAAAAAAAAATTACTCTACCCAGCAAAGCTATCATTTAGAATTGAAGGACAGATAAAGAGCTTCCCAGAGAAGAAAAAGCTAAAGGAGTTCATCACCATCAAACCAGTATTACAAGAAATGCTAAAGGGGACTTCTTTAAGAAAAAGAAAAAAGAGATAATAAATATGAATAATAAAATGGCAATAACTACATGTCTATCAACAATTATTTTAAATGTAAATGGAATAAATGCTCTACTGAAAAGACATAGGGTGGCAGAATAGATAAGAAAAGAATACCTTTACATATGCTGCCTACAAGAGATTTACTTCAGATTGAAAGACACATACAAACCGAAAGTAAAGAGATTAAAAAAAGATATTTCATGAATGTAGAAATGAAAGAAAAAAAGACCTGGGGTAAAAAGACTTATACCATACAAAATAGACTTTAAAACAAAGACTATAACAACAAAGAAGGACCCAGTAATCCCATTTCTGAGTATTTCTCCTAAGAAACCCAAAACACTAGTTTGAACAGACATGTGCATACGTATGTTCATTGAAGCGTGTTTTACAATAATCAAGATATAGTGGCAACCTGCATGTCCATCAATGAATGAATGGGTAAAAAAGAGAAGGTACATATACACAATGGAATATTACTCAGTCATAAAAAAGAATGATGTCTTGCCATTTGCAACAATAGGATAGGTTCTAGAGGGTATTATGCTGAGTGGAGTAAGTCAGACAGAGCAAGACAAATACCATATGATTTTACTTATATGTAGAATCTAGAGAACAGGATAAATGAGCAATCAAAACAGAAACAAGCTCATAGATACAGAGAGCATTTTCATGGTTGCAGAATGGGAGGGTGTTGGGGGTGGATGGATGAAGGCAGGAGCTCATTAAGAGTAAAGAAATGGTAGTTACATGGGAATGTAGAGTATAGCATGGGAAATATAGTCAGTAGTACAAGGTGTGATCACAAGATATGGTGAATGGTTAAATTTTAAAAAATTGTTACAGTAAAAGACAGATGGCCATTAATCTCTCTCAAAATGTCCCCCCTCGCTTCAAACACTCTTATCCCATCTTTCTTGCCACTTTCTGAAGCAGTTCTGGAAGTCCTCTTTGGTGAGTGTCTTTACTTCATCCTCCATCAAAGGAATGCTCCATGTCACACATCCTTTCTGGTATATGGCAATTTCTGTCAAATAAAAACATTATGGTGTGTCCTCATCCACCTTATTCACCGGATCTAGCACAGTGCGACTTCTGGCTCTTCTCCAAAGTCAAAATGACAATGAAAGGCAAATGTTTGAATCGATTCAGGGCATCGAGGCAGCCACGACACCACAACTAAAACCACTCACAGAAGAGAACTTCCAGAACTGCTTCAGAAATGGCAAGAATGATGGGATAAGTGTGTTTAAGCAAGGGGAAATATTTTGAGGGGAATTAATGGCAATGTGTCTTTTACTGGAATAAGTTTTTTTTTATGTAAACATTCACCGCATGTACTACATAATTACTACAGATGGGTATTGGATTAATCAGGGTGATCACTTCATAAGTTATATAAATGTCTAATTACTGTGTTGTATACTTAAAATTAATATACCATCATGTTAACTGTAATTGAAAAACTTTTTTTTAATTTTACAGTTTTTTTTTTAATTAAAGTTTATTGGGGTGATGATTGTTAGTAAAGTTACATAGGTTTCAGGTGGGTAACTCTGTAATACATCATCTATATATCACATTGTGTGTTCACCATCTCATTTCTTCTACTCTGGTAATTCAATGAGCACTTAAATACTCTTTGCATACATACTGGTTTATCAACAAAGCTTGTGACTATTTTCCTTTGGAAGTGTTCTTCACGCCACTTACTTGAGTGAGTGTGGATTCGGGTATATTTGTGAGTCTTTGGTTTATCCACATTTTAAAAATAACCTGCAAAGCAGTGACAGTGTTATTGCATCAGTGCTCTACAACTATTTGTGGGGAAGTACCGATGTTTTTTATTATTATTCTAATGTCACTACACATGGCTGATACACAGTTTATGCATGCAGGTTTGCTAAACTGGTCTATACCCATTTGATAAGACAAGGCCACCGATTCAAGCTTGAATGGCAAGTTTGAATGTCACGGCAATGTCAAGTTGCTGCAAGTTTTTCTAAGTGCTTATTCTTTATTTGTGTACTTATCTTGCCACAAGCCAGTAACAAACTGTTCATGGACACAGAGTAGCTCTGATCTACATTTTCCATATAGATCCATAATCCTTTAGTACAAAATTGTGACCCCTGGAGGAGCTAACTCAATTGCTGCTACCTAACAGAATGACTGTTTAAGAGGAATCTTCCAGCCTCACCAACTACATATCTTCTTCAATCACTGAGCCTTCCAGTTCATTTCCTTGCTGTTACTGTCTACATCCTTTTATATATAGCACATGTTCAAGGATGGGCACTTCTTATATAGCCTTCTCTAAAACTGAAACAGATCTTATTTAAAACAGATGTAGTCTCTACCCCAAATTAGAAGCTATACAACATCAATATGCTAGAAGTGTCTTACGGAACAGATGCAATTTACATCAATGGTAACAACTTAAGTGAACAACTTTAATCACACAGAGTTTGTAATACAGAAGTCAAAAAATATAGTATAATAAAGACAATTGTGAAATATATGGACGTAAATTTTTGCTTCCTTTAAAAAACATTACAAAGAACATAATGTAAATGTTGTGGTTTTTTTAATTAAAGTTTACTGGTGTGACAATGGTTAGTAAAGTTATATAGGTTTCAGGTGTACAATTCTGTAATACAGCATCAATATATCACATTGTGTGTTCACCACCCAGAGTCAGTTCTCTTTCCATCACCATATATTTGATCCCTTTTACCCTCATCCACTACCCCTCTCCCCCCTTACCCTATGGTAACCACTAAAGAAGATGTGGTATACATATATACACAGTGGAATACTATTCGGCCATAAGAAAAGATGAAATAGTGCCTTTTGCAACAATAAGGATGGATGGATATTGAGATTATTATGCTAAGCAAAATAAGTTAGACAGAAAAAGTCAAGAACCATATGATTTCACTGATATGTGGGATATAAAGCTGAAAACCACAAAGGAATAAGACAAACAAATAAAGAAACAAAACCCATAGACACAGACAATAGTTTAGTGGTTAAACATTTCTTTAAAAAATTCTTAAAATAATCGATGAAAGAGTATAATATAAGCAATGGTGCATAACTTCTAAAGTAACATCATCTTCCTTGCCACTGATTTGAGAGAGATGAATAAGGCCACTGGGGGAAGGTGCTATTACTCCTCATGGTCTACGGAGGCTACTGAAGGTTCTAAGTGGTAACCTTGGGTGGTAGTGGCAGGAACACTATTATTCTCTCCATCTGTTTCCTTCTAGAGACAAATTTTCTGAGACTCACTTGAATTTTAGGCTGAGATAAGCTTTCTCTGTTTCATAAAGAATTAAGAGTCAGAAAGGTGTCCTCAAATCCTGCATCCCAATTACTATGTATCTGATGGAAATTATAAATTAATTTATCACTATTATAAATTACAAAGAGAGCTTCTCCATATCCACTTTAATGAGAAAGTAAGGACAAGTACAACAACTGAATAAAGAAGAATAGCTTTTGTGGGAGATATTGCAATGAACAGACTTGATATTAGTTTCATTAGAGAGTATCCTCTAATATTGTCCTCCAAGATCAGATCTGTATGAAGGCTAAAAATCAGAGACTTACTTAGGCTCACAGATGATCTCTCCTATCTTGAACACTGAGTGTTTGGGATACAACAAAGCAAAGTTGCTTCAGATTTGAAAAACATTTTCCCTCATTTTTATTTCATTCACTCCTTTTCTAAATATCAGTGACTCATTTACTGGACCTTGTTATTTGTCATCATTATTACTTTTTTTCAATCTTCTTACTATGCAAATAAAATATACATGCAGGAACCCTGGGGTAAATTTACATCAAGGTCCACTGGAACTTTGTAATATTACAAAATAAATGCTGAAATACAAACTTGAAAGTATAGACAGTTCTATAAACCTTGAGTTTCCAATTTTTTTTCTTTCCTAGAGCCAACCCTTAAGCATCCATCTCTGCTTTTATTTTATTTATACAGACTTTTCAACACTTTTTGCTACAGTCAAAACATAGAAATCAGAGCCAAAAGAAAACTCAAGGTATTTTGTAAATCCATGCCTTGCCTTCAGAAAAGTGAATATCTACCATCAAAAACCACTAGTTCAATATTTACCTTTAAAGAAGATTTAGAAACAAAGAAACTATACCTTTTATTATCACTAATAGGGATACTTATTTAAATATGTGTACATTTCTCTTTGTTATGCTTCTACTTTTCTACAAAGTAGTTACTAAAATTTCCCTAAAAATAAAAAATAAAAAATCCATCTACGGCCCTTTCTTCCATTTACAACTCAGACTTTCATTCTTTTCCCCAGTCTACATTTTTCCTTCCTTTCTTTTTTTTTTTTTTGTATGCCTTATCTTCAAAAGATCATATCTGCAGGTATGTGCTCTTCTGTTGTTTTAAATCCCTCTTATAATATGTAAGAACATAAGATTAGTTCTTTTTCCTTTCTAAAAAGGGACACAATTACTTTCCTAATAGTCATAGCTACTATTTCTCAGAGGAAAACTGGGATTTAACAACATATGTTACTTTAAGCCAAGTGTATTCTGAATGACATTTTTTTAGGTAAGTTTGTAGGTAGGCTTTCTCTGAATTGTGTGACAAAACTGACTCATTAGGCCACATATCCATGGCTCCTCTGTGAAACACAGCTGAACGTGCCCATCCTAGATACCTCCTTAGAAGAAAGAAGGGCAGTGTTTTCTCCACATTTGCTTTTGCAGGGCAACATTGTGAGGTGTAACAGGTGAAAACTTGATGGGCTATTTGTTGGTACTTTGGCAAGGTGCCTGCTAGAAATGTCCAAACCCTGCTCTGTAATTCACCATTCCTCCCTACAGAATTTTCAAGAAAGACATAGGCAACGAATTAGAGTAAAGAAACCAAGAAACCCCTTGATTATTAATGGAGACAGGGCAAGAATCTCTGGTAATTGGTTGCAACACATACCTTCATATCTAAGTAGGACAATCTATATCTCTTCATTTCAAATCAGAATTTGTGGATCTTTCACTGTCTAGCCTGCAGGAAATCAAGACAATGACCAAAACTCTCTGCTATTTATGAAAATAGAAAAGGAAAAAAGACAAGATAGCTGAGCCTCAAGTGGGACCCTGACTCAGGCTCCTATAGTAAAAGAGAAAAAGAGCATGTGTGGTGCATGCTCTATTAATAGCCATTTACCCTGGCCACCTGCAAACATAGCCAATCAATCCTATTGAATTTTAATGAATCAAGATGGTCTTCTGTATTTTGGGGGAAGAAATAGGATAAGAGAAAAAGGAAAACACCAGTGAAAGCCTGTCCCATTTAAGCCTATGTAGTGCATTCAATAGTGCCCCCCCCCCAAAAAAAAAAAAAAAAAGAATCCCTGGTTTACTCAGAAACTCAGAATGTATCCCAAATGTGGAAAAAGAGTCTTTGCAAATGTGATTAAGTTAAGGATCTCGAGGTGAGATCATCCTGAATTTAGGGTGAGTCCTAAATCCAATGGCTGATGTCCTTATACAAGAAAGGAGAGGGACATTTGAGATACATACACACAGGGAAGAAACACATAGAAGAAGGTGATGTGAAGATGGAGGCAAAGATTTGAGTAATGTGTCTATAAGCCAAGGAACACCAAGGATTGCCAGAATCTTGGAGAGAGGCAGGAAATTGATTCATTTTTTTCCATGTATCTCCCCAGTTTTACCAGCCCCATTTATTGACTAGAATGTCTTTACCCCAATGCATGTTCTTGCTTCCTTTATCATAGATTTAATGACCACATAGGCATGGATTTATTTCAGGGTTCTCTATTCTCTTCCTTGATCTACATGTCTGATTTTATGTGAATACCATGCTGTTTTAATTATTATGGACTTATAGCTTTGTACCATAGTTTGATATGCTTTTATGATTCCATATAAAATTTAAGATTATTTTTTCTAGTTCTATGATAAATGCCATTGGTATTTTGGTAGTGATTGCGTTGAATCTATAGATTGCTATGGGTAGGATGCACATTTTAACAACATTAATTCTTCCTATCCATGAGCATGTTATATGCTTCCATGACATTTGTATCTTCTTTAATTTCTTTCTTCAGTGTTTTATAATTTTCTGAATATAGATCTTTCTCTTCCTTGGTTAAATTTATTCCTAGGTATTTTTTATGCAAATGTAAATGGCTTCTTTGTCAAAAATTATCTGTCCATATTAATGTGGTTTTATTTCTGGGTTCTCAATTCTATTCCATTGGTCTATGTGTCTGTTTTCTGCCAATACCATGCTGTTTTGATTATTGTAGCCCTGTAGTACAAGCTAAAGTCAGGGAGTTGATATCTCCAGTATTGTTCTTTTTTCTTAAGATTGCTTTGGCTATTCGGGGTCTTTGGTGGTTCCAAATAAATCTGATGATTTTTTGTTCTATTTCTTTAAAAACTGCTGTTGGGATATTGATGGGGATTGCATTAAATCTGTATATTGCTTTGAGTAATATGGCCATTTTAACTATGTTGATTCTTCCAATCCACGAGCACAGAATGTCTTACCATTTCTTTGTGTCTTCTTCAATTTCTTTCAAAAATGTCTTGAAGTTTTCAGCATATAGGTCTTTCACATCCTTGGTTAAGTTTATTCCTAGGTATTTTATTCTTTTTGTTGCAATTGCAAAAGGAATTGTGTTTTGTGTGTTTTTTTTCTGAGATTTCATTGTTAGTTTATAGGAATGCAATGGACTTTTGTACGTTGATTTTGTAGCCGGCAACTTTACTGTATTCGTTGATTGTTTCTAATAGCTTTTTGGTAGAGTCTTTAGGGTTTTCTATATATAGCATCATGTCATCTGCAGAGTGATAATTTAACTTCTTCATTCCCAATTTGGATGCCTTTGATTTCTTTCTCTTGCCTGATTGCTCTGGCAAGGACTTCCAACACTATGTTGAAAAGCAGAGGTGGTATGGGGACAGCCCTGTCATGTTCCTGAATGTAGAGCAAAGGGTTTCAGTTTTTCACCATTAATTATGAAATTAGCTGAGGGCTTGTCATATATGGCCTTTATTGTGTTAAGGTATTTTCCTTCTATACCTATTTTATTAAGTGTTTTAATCATAAATGGATGTTGTATCTTGTCAAATGCTTTTTCTGCATCAATTGATATAATCATATGGTTTTTGTCCTTTATTTTGTTTATGTGATGTTTCACATTGATGGATTTGCGGATGTTGTACCATCCTTGTGCCCCGGGGATGAACCCCACTTGGTCGTGATGAATAATCTTTTTAATGCATTGTTGTATTCGATTTGTTAGAATTTTGTGTAGGATTTTTGCATCTGTTTTCATCAGAGATATTGGTCTGTAGTTTTCTTTTTTTGCGTTGTCCTTACCAGGTTTTGGTATCAGGGTAATGTTGGCCTCATAAAATGAGTTAGAGAGTACTGTCTCTTCTTCAATTTTTTGGAAGAGTTTGAGCAGGATTGGTATTAGATCCTCTTTGAAGGTTTGGTAGAATTCACTAGTGAAGCCATCTGGTCCCGGACTTTTGCTTTTGGGAAGGTTTTGGATGACTGATTCAATTTCGTTACTGGTGATCGGTCTGTTTAGATTTTCCAGTTCTTCATGGTTCAGCCTTGGAAGGCTATATGTTTCTAAGAACTTGTCCATTTCTTCTAGGTTATTGAATTTGGTGGCATATAGTCCTTCATAGTATTCTTGGATGATCCTTTGTATTTCTGTGGTGTCCGTGATAACTTCCCCTTTTTCATTTCTGATTTTGTTAATTAGTGTCTTCTCTCTTTTTATCTTAGTGAGTCTAGCCAAGGGTTTGTCAATTTTGTTAATCTTTTCAAAGAACCAGCTCTTTGTCACATTAATTTTTCTATTGTCTTTTTGTTCTCTATTTTATTTAGTTCTGCTCTGATTTTTGTTATTTCCTTTCTTCTGCTCACCTTGCATTTCACTTGTTCTTCTTTTTCTAGTTCTTTAAGGTGTAACGAGAGGTTACTTATTTGGGATTTTTCTTGTTTCTTGAGATAGGCCTGTAATGATATAAATTTCCCTCCTAAAACTGCTTTCACTGCATCCCAACAATTTTGGTAGGATGTATTTTCAATGTCATTTTGTTTCTATGTATCTTTTGATCTCTCCTCTAATTGCTTCTTGACCCAGTCGTTCTTTAAAAGTATATTGTTTAATCTCCATGTATTTGTCTTTTTTCCTGCTTTCTTTTTGCAGTTGATATCCAATTTCAAAGCCTTGTGATCAGAGAATATGCTTGGTATGATTTCAGTCTTCTTAAATTTGCTGAGGCTGATTTTATGTCCCAATATGTGGTCTATTCTTGAGAATGTTCCATGTACACTAGAAAAGAATGTGTAGTCTCATGTTTTAGGATGAAGTGCTCTATATATGTCAATTATGTCCATTTCATCTAATGTGTCATTTAGGGCTGCTGTTTTGTTATTTGTTTTCTGTTTTGATGATCTATCCATAGCTGTCAATGATGTATTTAAGTCCCCTAGTATAATTGTGTTTGGTCAATTTCTCCCTTTAGTTCTGTTAGCAGTTGCTTGGTATATTTCGGTGCTTCCTGATTGGGGGCATAAATATTGATGACTGTTATGTCTTCTTGTTGTATAGTCCCCTTTACCATTATGAAATGTCCATCTTTGTCTCTTGTTACCTTTTTCACCCTGAAGTCTGTTTCATCTGATATCATTATGGCTACACCTGATTTTCTCTGGGTACCATTTGCTTGGAGTGTCAATTTCTACCCTTTCACTTTGAGTCTATGCTTTTCCTTGTAGCTCAGATGTGTCTCTTGGAGACAGCAAATAGTTGGGTTTAGTTTTTTTTTATCCAACCTGCTACTCTGTGCCTTTTTATTGGTGAGTTCAGTCCATTCACACTTAGGGTGATTATTGATATGTGAGGATTTCCTGTCATTCTATCTTTAGTTTCCATGGTTTCTTTGCCTTTTTGTTGTTGTCTATTATTTCTATGTGGTGGTATTCTATGATGTTTCCCTCTGTTTCTTCTTTTATTACAGTATATATTTCCGTTGTGGATTTTTTTTTGAGTAGTTACCCTTAAGTTTATGTAAAAGAAATTTGATATTTAGATTATTCCATTTTCTTCAGCACACTTACTTTCTCCATTCCCATATTCTGGTTCAGGCTTTACTCTCCCCCTTTTTGTGTTTTGGTTGCCACAAATTGTCCCTGTTGATGGTGGTTGAATAGCCTCCTTTAGTATTTCTTGTAGTGCAGGTCGTGTATTAGAAAATTCCCTCAGCTTCTGTATGTCTGGAAAGGTCTTTATTCCTCCTTGATATCTAAAGGATATCTTTGCTGGATATATTATTTGTGGCTCATAATATCTCTCTTTTAATAGTTTGAATATTTGGTTCCACTCCTTGCTGGCTTGTAGAGTTTTTGCTGAAAAATCTGATGATAATCTAATGGGCTTTCCCTTGTAGGTTACCGTCTTCTTTTCCCTGGCTGCCTTGAGGATTCTTTCTTTGTCGTTGATTTTAGAGAGCTTCAATACAATGTACCTTGGAGAAGGCCTGTTGGGAGTGAGGTAATTAGGTGTTCTATTTGCTTCTTGGATTCGAGGATCTAGTTCTGTCCACAAGTTTGGGAAGTTCTCATTGACAATTTGTTTGAATATATTCTCTGTTCCCTTCTGTTTCTTCTCCTTGTGGTATGCCCATTATTCTTATATTGCTCTTTCTGATGGAGTCAGAAAGTACTTGTAGGGTTCTTTCATTTCTTTTAAGTCTCAAGTTTCTTTCTGTGTAATTTCCATCTGTGTAATTTCCAGGTTTCTATCTTCGATGTCACTGATTCTTTCCTTCATCTGGTCAACTCTACTACCTAAGCTGGTTATTTCATTCTTAATTTCTTCTATTGATTTCTTAATCTCCAGAAATTCTATTTGGTTCTTTTTTAAAATTTCAATCTGTTTTCATAAAATGCTCATGTTGTTCTTTGATTGTGTTTCTGAGTTCATTGAACTGCCTTTCTGTGTTTTCTCATTGAGTTTTTTCAGAATTGCAATCTTGAATTCTCTGTCATGTAAGTCACATATTTCTGTATCTTTAAGTTCCTTTTCTGGAGACTTTTCACTTTCTTTCTGAGCTGTCTTGTTGCCTTGGTTATTCACGGCAATTGCTGATTTGTTATTTCTCTTCCTAGACATCTACAGGAATGGGTTCTGCAACAGGTTGATAGGAAGAGGTCTTTCTTTTGTTTTCCAGTACTTGTTGGGAGAATGTTTTATTTTCTGTCCGACTACAGCCTTTTTTTTCTCTCTCACACGGTAGTGCTGTTTTCTCTACACTATTCCAGTTTGTCACACAATGGGGGGATTCCCTGGGAGACAGGCTTCTCCTCTGTTAATAGTTCGCCTGGGTCACAAGGCGCAGTGTCCCGGTGGGTATGTGGAGAGCTTTTGATGTTCCAAAGCTCTTCCTGCACCAGATTCACAGCCCGTATGTTTCAGCAATTTTGTTTACTCCTGCAGGGATCCACCCAGATAGGTGGGGCCAGGGGCGGGGTGAGTTGTGAGAGGTGGCCCAGAGCAATGGTGGTGACCACCACCACAGCCAGACCTGCTTCCACAGCTCCCTCCCCTTTGCCGGAACTAGCTGGGATGCAAATCTGTGTCTGTGGTCCACAGTTCTCAGAACAGCAAATATTCTGTTCTTTTGATCTGACACTGCTAATGTTCCACTTCTAGCACCGGGCAGGTGTGGGCGGGGCGAGCTCTGGGAGGGTAGGCAGGCGGCAGCTAGTCTCAGTGCCTAAGGCTTCCATTCTCTGCTCAGCAGTGAGGGCTTAAACCACTGTTTTCAGACTTCTTCCCTCAGTCTTTGCTCCGAGGTCTCTGCCGTGAGCGTTGGGTTCAGCCATGTTATATGCTGCCCCCTCAGTCCTGTGGCCCATAAGCAGAGCCCTAGCAGTCCGAGTTCTTCCCTCTCCCGCTGCGGTAGTTCTGGGATGCAGCGAGCTCGGCGCACTGAGCTAGGTCTGCGTCCTGTGCCCACGTGGCTCCTTCTCCTCGCTTCTCCCTTCCCTCCTCCCTGTTCATGCTATTCGCCCACCTTTAGGTGAATTCAGTAGTTGGCCTCTTCGCCTTGCCTGTCTGCTGTTCAGGGAGTCCTTTGTGGAGTATTGTTGTTCAATTATTTGTAAATTCCAGGGGAGCTTTACAGAGGCTCACCTCACGCCACCATTTTGATACAATATATCATCTTCTCAGTTTCTAATTGCTGAATATCACTATGGTCACCTTCGAAGTACTCCCTTTGAGAAGTTATGCACCGATGCCAGCACCTAGTCTACTCTTCAATTTTGGAACTCTTTTTCTGGAATGTCCATCAGAGCTGTCGTCATATTGCCCTTGATGTCCTGAATGTTATCAAAATGTCTTCCTTTCAGTATTTTCTTTATCTTTGTGCTGGAATTCCATACGATTACACTGAAAAGTTACTTTCAAGAGCATGTCCTTATATAATTGACGGTTTGGGAAGATACCAAACCTGTTGATTACTCGTATGTTTCCAAAGGGTGTAATATAGTTGACCCTTGAACTCAGAAGTTAGGTGCATGAACCCCCCCCCAAGTCGAAAATCCATGGGTAACTTTTGACCCTATGTATAGTCAGCCCTTCATTTATGATTTCTAATTGTTTTTGGTGGAATCTTTGGGGTTCTTTAAATATAATATCCTGTCATCTGCAAATAATGACAGTTTTACTTCTTCCTTTATCATTTAAATTTTTTTTATTTCTTTTTCTTGTCTGATTGCTGAGGTTAGGCTAGGACTTCCAATACTTTGCTGAGTAAAAGTGGTGAAAGTAGACATTCTTGTTTGTTCCTGATCTTAAGGAGAATGCTTTCAGCTGTTCCCCATTGAGTATGATGTTAGCTGTGGATTTGGTGTATGTAGACTGCATTGTATTGAGGTATGTTCTCTCTATTCCCACTTTGGTGATAGTTTTCATCATAAATCGATGCTTGATTTTGTCAAATGTTTTTTCTGCATCTATTGATATGATCATATGATTTTTATCTTTTGTTTATGTGGTATATCATATTAATTGACTTGCAGATATTGAACCAACATTGCACGCCAGGAATAAATTACACTTGATTATGGTGTATGATCTTTTTAATGCAGGGGTGTCCAAACTTTTTTCAACGCTTTTTACCAAGGGCCATATGCAGTAAAATACACAAACAGCCGGGCCACTCACTAGAGGTGAAGTACATATTGCCTCACCTGGTTTATTTAAGTAAACTAAATATATTTTTGGAATTTGCTGCGGGCCAATTAGCAATGGATTGCGGGCCGCAGTTGGCCCGGATATGGCCGCAGTTTGGACACACTTGCATATTGCTTAATTCAGTTTGCTAATATTTTCTTGAGGATTTTTGCAACCATATTCATCAGAGATATCAGCTTATAATTTTCTTTTTCTGTAATGTCTTTGTCTGGTTTTGGAATCAGGGTAATGGTGACTTCATAGAATGAGCTTGGGAGCCTTGCATCCTCTTCTATTGTTTGGAATAGTTTGAGAATAGGTGTTAATTCTTTTTTGAATGTTTGGTAAAATTTACCTGTGAAGTCATCTGGTCCAGACTTTGTTGCAAGCTTGTTGATTAGTGCTTCAATTTTGTTAATAATAATTAGTCAGTTCAGATTTCTGTTTCCTTTTGATTCAGACTTGGAAGAGTGAATGTTTCTAGAAACTTATCCACTTCTTACAGATTGTCCAATTTGTTGGCCTAAAATTGCTCATAGTATTTGTCATGCTGGGTGGTGTCTTGCGGGAGACCCTGCTCGCTGTGCCACTTGTCGTGCGAGATAGCCTATGGGGTTTCTTGTCCCGCTCCCCACATAAGAACGCAGGATATGGCTAGGCGAAAAAGGAACACACATGGAGCCATAGATAGGGGAGTCATACCACTATAGTCTCACTAGAGGCACTATAGTCTCACTGGAAGCTGGATCCACATGACTTGCAACATGCTGTCCACTTCTCTGCCTGCCACCCAACCGAATGATCAAGCAGCACAGCTAACTGGTTACAGCTGACAGCCAACTAGCCATAGCTGACGGCCATCTACTACCTAAGCCAACACCTTTCCACGTGAGGCCGAGAGCCTGGAAATTGCTCTCTGGGGCTTTGTCCCCACACTCCACCCCTACAGGGCCTTGCCTCACAATCTATGTGACAAGCGTCTTCTGCGAGGCTCCCTATGCGAGAAGCCTGGAGGTGAATGCAGTATCCTAACACAGCCAGGCTCTCTGGACACAGCCAGGGTTTCTCAGGGCACCATCAGTCCTTCTGGGCACAGCCAGACTTCCTGGGCCTCTTAGGGTACCACCAGTCTCCTCCTGCCCTCCTGGCAGGTGGTACTGTCACACTGTAACCACACATTGGAGCTGCAGCAACACTTGAGGAGGGTGGTGAGGATGCCCACGTGTCACCACTTTCACCACCCAGATCCGGAGATGGAACTCTCCTACCGATGTCTGTAAGCTGAGGCCGTGTAGCATGTCCACCCCTAGAATATACTCCAGAACAGGGGAGACATAAACTTTGTAGGTATGAGGGGGAACCCTTCCTATACCCAGTGGTAAGGAAACAGCTTTTACAGTCACAGTCTTTCCCCAGTAGCCATCAATGCAGATTGCTTGTCCAGGGAACAGTTCTGGGTTCCCATAAATAAGACTGCAGTCTGCGCCAGTGTCAACTAGGCCTAAAGCCCTCTGCACATTAGAAGGGGACCAATATATGGACAGTTCCATGTGGGACCACTGGTCCCTGCTCGTCCTCTCTGATCGGGTACCTCGGCCCCACCCCTAATCAAGCTGAAAGGAGTCGGCCTCAAGCAGCCTCGAAGCCCTGGAGGGACACGGGTCTCACTTTCTCAGACTTCTCCTTTAGGCTTCTCTGGAATTGCTGTTCCGGACACAACTGTTTCCAAAGTTCCAACAACAGTGCATTGGATTGTCAGTCTATATTTTCCCCGATCAACGCCTGCTGCCACAAGATCACACCACATCTGTGCGCGAGTTACTCTCTGAGGCCAGCGACCTCTCCACTTTACTTTTGATTTGGGCTTCCAAGTCCCAACTGCTCGGCCCTCCTGTCTTAACTTCCTTTGCCTCCGGCTTTCAACATCCCCTAGGGTGGCATGGCAATTGTAACTTCATGGATCCGTTGCCCCACATAGAGCATAAGAATGGCAACCAAGGATCCAAAAGCACTCACAGGTGCAGTATCCAAAACCAGATCTCTCATGTTGGCTGTAAGAAGCTCGTCATCCGGCCCCCGCATATTAAGGTTGAAAATAGCATGTCTCATATCCATTTCATGGATGATTTGTGTTAAGTTCCGTATATGACTGCCATTGACACAGTGTCAGGCAGCTCGCCAGCCTGTCCCCATACTGTGCATACTGCAGCAGTGAGCCACTCCATTAGAGAATGGTTGCCCTGGTCATGGGCCAACCTATGGCAGTTCTGTAACATATGTCACAGGAACGGATGCACCGTCACGAAGGCTAGCTTTTCCATCTCACCTGGGGAGCAGAGAATGTTGTCTGCTCCCTCATCCCATAAACATAGTAGCCAAGCTGAGACTGGCTCTCCAGGGTTCTGTCGGTACCGCCTCCCCAGCTTCTGCAACTCAGTGGGAGTGTAAGTGGTGTAGGTTGTGAATTCAGTCACAGCTGGGTTGCCTGCAGTAATGCCCCCGGGGCCCAAAGGTTTCTCACGGTTTACCCTTTGCTTCAAGATTGGCCGGGCCTGGGGGTTGGGAGCTACATTGTCTCCACTCACCTCCTCCACCTCTGCCTCAGAGTTTCCACTGTGGGGCCCCTCTTCTAACAGGTGGACCTGAGCTTCCAGTGCCTCCAACTGGAACACCTGGTCCAGCACCTGGGCTATTTCAGGAAGCTCATTTTCCGTGTTACAACTCAAGGCTGTGAGGAACATCCAGCCCATGTGGACAGCTGTAGCCTTTGCCTCCTCCGGCACCCGCTCAGCTAAAACCTGCAGGGCCCTCTGCACGCTGGCCAGAGAGCCGTCCATGTCCTCCCATCCCTCCTTGGGGATCCAACTCCTGAGAACAACGGCCACCAGGCATCACACACTGTGTGGGGGCCACCTGTCCTCCTGCCCAGAGTCAGACGCCAGTCCTACCTGGCCGGAATCTTGCTCGCTGCACCAGGCATCCAATTGGGTGGAGGCCTCAGTGTAAGATGTCTGCAACCCTCAGAGCCTACAGCAGCAGCCTACCAAAAAGCTGGTGATGCCTGCTATGGCCAACAGGATGCCATGCCATCCAGAGGCTTGAGAGGACCACCAATTCACCAACGGGTCACATCTCTCCCAGGCAGACTGAGCTCCCCATCTCTGGCACTGCTTCTCATGGGCTTCCCGAAACTGAGTTTTCACATGCACAAACTGCTCTACCATCCCTTGGAGAGCTTTGGCCGGCACCATACCCTGCTCGCTATGCCATTTATCATGCGGGTGACCCTGCTTGCTGCGCTATTTGTGGTGCGAGACAGCCTGCAGGGTCTCTGGTCCCGCTCCCCACATAAGAATGCAGGATACGGCTAGGCCAAAAAGGAACACCCATGGAGCCATAGATAGGGGTGTCATACCACTGTAGTCTCACTGGAGGCACTATAGTCTCACTGGAGGCTGGATCCACACAACCTGCAACCTGCTGTCCACTTCTCTGCCTGCTACCCAACCAACTGACCAACCAGCACAGCCAGGGCAGTTATATCAGTGGGTAATTGGCTAACTGGTTACAGCTGACGGCCAACTAGCTACAGCTGACAGCCATCTACTACCCGAGCCAGCACCTTTCCATGTGAGGCTGAGAGCCTGGAAACTGCTCTCTGGGACTCTGTCCCCACAGGCGGCATGCGGGTTCTCAGCTCCCGCTCCCCACATAAGAATGCAGGGCATGGTGAGGCCAAAAAGGAACACCCATGGAGCCATAAATGGGGGAGTCATACCACTATATTCTACTGGCGGCATCCACCTCTCTGCAATCTGCTCTTGCTAGCTCAGCCACCATCTTCTTGCTAGCCCCCCATTTTCTGTTAGCATAGCCACAGCAATTATGTTAGTGGCCACTGGTTACAGCTGACAGCCAACTAGCCACAACTGATGGCCATCCAATCACAGTTGATGGCCATTTACTAACTGAGCCAGCACCTTCCCATGTGAGGCCAAGAGCCTGGAAACTGCACTCCTAGTTCTGTCCACACAGTATTATCTTAAATTTTTTTGTATTTCTGTGGTGCCATTGTCACTTCTCTTTCATTTCTGATTTTATTTATTTGTGTTTTCTCTCTCTCTCTCTCTCTCTCTCTCTCTCTCTCTCGCTCTCGCTCTCGCGCTCTCTCTCTCTCACACAGACACACACACACTCACATATTCTTTTCTTTTTTTTGAGGAATCTGGTTAAAATTTTAATTTTGTTTATCTTTTCAAAGAATAAGCTCTTGGTTTCATTGATCTTTTGTATTTTTTTAGAATTTATTTCATTTATTTGTGCTCTAATCTTTATTATTTCCTTCCTTCTACTCACTTTGAGCTTTGTTTGCTATCCTTTTTCCAGTTCCCTTCAGTGTAAAGTTAGATAATTTATTTGTGATTTTACTTATTATTTGAGGTAGGTCTGCATTGCTATGGTTTTTTCTCTTAGGACTGCTTTTGCTGAGTCCCATAGATTTTGGTCATTCTGTTTTTATTTTCAATTCTCTCAAGATCTTTTTATTTTTCCCTTGATCTCATTGTTAATCCATTCACTATCTAGTAGCATGTTATTTAGCCTTCATGTGTTTCTTTGTGTGTGTGTGTGTGTTTAATTTTTTACTTGTAACTGATTTCTAGTTTCATATTTTTGTGGTCAAAGAAGATGCCTGATATAATTTCAACCTTATTAAATTTACTGATATTTGTTTTGTGGCATAATATACTGTCTATCTTGAAATTTTTCTATGTACACTTGAAAAGAACATATATTGTGCTACAAAGTATGATCACAAAATATGGTGAATGTTTAAATTTAAAAACAATATTATAGTAAAAGACACACTGTCATTAATCCTCCTCGAAATACTCCCCATCACTTTGAACACTTTTATCTCATCATTCTTGCTACTTTCTGAAGCAGTTCTGGAAGACCTCTTTTATGAGTATCTTTAGCTGTGCTGTTGTGGCTGCCTCAATGTCCTGGATCAATTCAAAACGTTTACCTTTCATGGTCATTTTGACTTTGGGAAAAAGCCAAAAGTCGTATGGTGCCAGACCTGGTGAACAAGGTGGATGAGGACACACCATAACGTTTTTATTTGACAGAAATTGCCATATTAGATGTGATGTGTGACAAAGAATGTTGTCATGATGGAGGATAAAGTACAGACATCATGAAAGAGGACTTCCAGGACTGCTTCAGAAAGTGGCAAGAACAATGGGATAATTGTGTTCGAAGCAAGGGGGAGCATTTTGAGTGGCACTGTGTCTTTTACTGTAACAATTTCTTTTTATTTAAACATTCTCAATATTTTGTGATCACACCTTGTACTTTGGGGTCGAATGTTCTAAAAATATCAATTAAATCCATCTGGTCTAGTGTGTCATTTAAGGCTTTTGTTTCTTTGTTTATTTTCTCTCTAGATCTGTCGATTGGTGTCAATGGGGTGTTATAGTCTCTCAGAGTATGATTGTATTACTGTCAATCACATCCTTTATGTCCATCAATATTTTATTTTATGTATTTAGGTGCTTCTATGTTGGGTACATAAATGTTTACTGGGTTATGTTCTCTTGTTAGATTGATCCTTTTATCATTATGAAATGTCCTCCTTTGTTGCTTTCTATAGTCTTCTTTTTTTTTTTTTTTTTTTTTTTAAAGAGGAGACAACTCACAGTGGCCTATGCGGGGATCTATCCAGCAACCTTGGCATTATTAGCACCACACTAACCAATTGAGACAACTGGCCACCCCTAGAGTCTTCATTTTAACGTCTATTTTGTCTGATATAAGTATTGCTACCCCAGGTTTTTTCATTTCCATTTACATGAAATATCTTTTCCATTCCTTTACTTTCAGTCTGAGGTGGGTCTCTTATAGATAGCATATTTATGGGTCTTGTTTCTTACCCTTTCAGCTACCCTATGTCTATTGATTGGAGCATTGAAGCCATTTACATTTAAAGTGATTATTAATAGTTACACAGTTATTACCATTTTATTACTCATATTTTTGATCTTTTGTATGTTTTCTCCCTTCATCTTTGTAAGAAAGTCCCTTTACCATTTCCTTTATTACTGGCTGGGAGTAATGAATTCCTTTTGTTTTTTCTTCTTTGGGAAGCCCTTTATCTCTCCTTCAATTTAAATGACAGCTTTACTGGATAGAATTGTCTTGGTTGTAGGCTTTTGCTTTTCATCACTTTGACTATTTATTGCCATTACCTCTGGCCTGCAAAGTTTCTGTTGATAAATCAGCTGATAATCTTATAGGAGCGCTCCTGAAAGTAACTAGTTGTTTTCTCTCTTCCTGCTTTTAGGATTCTCTCTTTGTTTTCACCCTTTTGTATTTTATTTATGATGTGTCTTGTTGTGGGCATCTTTGATTCATCTTCTTTGGGACTCTGCATTTTCTGTGCTTGTCTATTTTCTTCACCAGGATAGGGAAGTTTTCAGTCATTATTTCTTGAAATAAGTTCTCAATCCCTTGCTCCCTCTCTTCTCCTTCTGGTACTTCTATGACACAAATGTTGTTATGCTTGATGTTGTCCCAGAGGTCCCTTAAACTATTTTTGTGTGTCTGTGGTTTTTTAAACTCTTTTCCTTTTGTTTTTCCTATTGGGTGATTTCTGCTACCTTATCTTCTAAATCACTGATTTGATCCTCTGCTTCATCTAATCTGCTGTTTATTCCTTCTAGTGTAATCTTCATTTCAGTTATTGTATTCTTTATTTTTCACTGTGTTCTTTTTTACGGTTTCTATGTCCTTTATGCTTACTATCTCTTTGTTGATGTTTGTACTAAATTCTTTAAGCATTCTCACAAGCAGTGTTCTGTACTCTGTCTGTGGTAGGTTGGTTGCCTCCATTGCATTTAGTTCTTTTTCTGGATGTTTCTTCTGTTCTTTTATTTGGGACATGTTTCTTTGTTTCCTCATTCTGGCTTACTCTCTGCATTTGCTTCTGTGTAGTAGGTAGCGCTCTTATGTCTCTCAGTCTTTGCCAGATGGTCTTATGTAGTAGGTATCCTGTGTAGTCCAGTAGTACCATCTCCCTGATCACCTGTGCATGTGTTCCAGGAATGTCTTTTGTGTGTTGTATGTATTCTCCTGTTGCAGTTGAGCCTTGATAGCTTTTGGCCTGTCAGTGGGTGGAATTGACTCTGAGGCTGACTAGCTGTGAAGATTGGCATGCCCACAACATATGAGCTATTGTGTGAGGGCTAACCCCTCAAATGCTGATTTGCCCCAGTAAGCTCATATGCCCTTTGGGTGTGCTGCTTTTGGAGCTAATCAGGTAGTGCTCTGGCATGGTCTAAGGTGGGTCTCTGGGTGTGTTGTTTCTGGTGCCTATTTGGAGAGATTCTCATGTAGGCCAATTTCAGCCTTGTCTGTGACTAGCTCTGAGCTACCTGGTAGGAGCTACAAAGTTATATGGAATTGGTTACTACCTGTGTTGGATGTGCAAATATGTGGGGGTGGAATCCCTGTGAAAAACAATCAAAATTAAATTTAGTATGATATTGATAAACCAAATTTTTGTCAACAAACTCAATGGAATATCACAAGAACAGAGGTTCCACTTAAAACTTCCTTATTCAGAATCTCCTGTCAGCCATATCCCCCTTCTCTCTTGATAGTATATCTCTCTCAATAGAAAATACTTGAAAACTTGCCTATACCCATTTCTATTCTCATGTCCTATTTTCTCTTCAACTGACTGCAATCTGGTTACTTGCCCCATAGTACTTATATTAGTCTTGGGGCAGCTTAGCAAAAGGCCCGGGTCTCCCTAGACCTGTTGCCACCTGTTGGCTACCATAAAGCTCAACCACCAAAAGAGTCTCCTCAGGTGTGTCGGCCAGGCTGGTTGACCCAGTGTTGACTGTGCCTCTGGATATGTCACTCAAGTTGGGCAGGGTGGGATGCCAGGGAGTCCCCGGGTAGGGCCAGTAGTTTCCACAAAGTTAATACAGGTTCAGTTCTTGCACTAGTGCTGAGCCTGTGGCCACTCTGCAAAATGCCCAGCCCAGATAACACTGCAGAAAGACACTGGTCACCTTAGGCCTGCAAATCCCCCAGAGCTGCCCAAGAAAGGCTGCAGCACAAGCTATGGCTGACTGTTTTTCACTGAATATTTCCCAGGATGCCACAGGCCATCCACTGCTATACAAGCCTCCAGCAGTTTTTCAGGTCAGCCTGGCCGCCTAGAAGCTGAAAGTGCTCCAGGCAATGTTTCACTGGCTGGGCAGGGCAGTGTCCAAGGGTGCACTAAGGTGGTGTGCACATGTATGGATTTTATCAGACCAATGTGGTCTCAGATTTGGCCCTATGGGTATGGTTGAACACAGGAAAGATGATGCCCTCCTATAGGTCAGACATGAGTCAGGCTCCACACAGGGATTATGGCAGTTGTCCCTCTAGCCATCACCCTGAAACCATACAACTCAGTCTTTCTCTGTATATCTCTGGCACCTCTTGAGTTGCTGCCCCTCTGCTGGAGGCTAGGGTGAGTGCTTGCAAATAACTGAGTCTGTGCATGGACCCTTTAAGAAGACATCTGTGTTTCCAGCCATCTTCCATCTCACTGGAATGGATGGACAAAATCTTTGCTGATTTTATCTGCCAGATATTGTGGGGACTCTTCTTCCCAGCACAGGACCATTGAGCTGGGGAGTGCAGTGTGAGGCTAGGACCCCTCACTCTTCAGGTGGGACCTCACCACTGAGGGGGTCCCTCCCAATGCTCAACCACTACCTGTGGGTTTGGGTTAAGCCCATTTCACATCTCTGCCCTCCTATCAGTCTCAATGTGGGCTCTTCTTTTCATCCTTATTTATATGGATTCTGTTCAGCTAGTCTTCAGATGATTCTCAAGATTGCATGTTCTACAATTAATGTAGTTGTAATTTTAATGTGATCATGGGAGGCAGCAGACATAGCATTTACCTATTCTTCCATCTTGAACCTTCCCACTTTGGCAATATCTTAAGAGCACAAAATAGAGAATCAAATTTAGATATTTTTCAAGTATTCACCTTGAACTTGTTTTATTAATCACCCTTAAAAATTGGTTGTGTTTTCTACTGTTTAGATTTTATCGCCTAACAATTTTCTTCATTGAAACACTATTAAAATCAGCAGATGGTGTACAATTTTTATAAAAATGCAAAGAAACTAGAAGAGTGGAACAATTTTGAAAAAAAAAATAACAAAGTTGGTGGACCTACAATTCCCAAATTAAAGACTTGCTATAAAGCTCCACTCTTCACGACAGTATGGTACTGGCATCCAAATACACAAACAGGTCAATGAAACTGAATAAACTCTTTCTGAAACAGAAATAGACCCACAGACCCACACATATATGATTGTATTAATTAGCTCAGCCTGCTGTAAAAAGATACCGCAGACTAGGTGGCTTAAACAACAAACATTTATTTTCACACAGTTTTGGAGGCTGGTAATCCAAGATCAAGGTGCCAAAAGAGCTGGTTTCTGTGAGGCCTCTCTTTTCCTGGTTAGCATGTGTCTGCTTTCCTGCTATGTCCTCACATGGCCTTTTCCTCTGTTGAGGACAGAAAGAGAGGAGAGAGAGAGAGAGAGAGAGAGAGAGAGAGAGAGAACACTATGGTGTCTCTTCCTCTTCTTATAAGGTCCAATCAAATGAAGGCCCCACCTTTTCAACATTATTACCTCCTTAAAGGCCCTGTCTTTAAAGACAACCACACTGGAGGTTAGGGCTTCAACATATGAATTTGATGGGATAGAATTCATTCTATAATAGTAGTCAATTCATTTCTTACAAAGTTGTAAAGTCAGTGGAGAAAAGATAGTCTTTTCAACAAATGGTACTGTAACAATTGGATATCCACAGCCAGAGGGAGGAAAAATGAACTCAAATCATACATTGAACCATATACAAAAATTAACTTAAAAATGAATTACAAACCTAAATAGAAGACTTAAAACTACAGAACTTCCAAAGATACTGTTTATAAAATGAAAAGACATGGAATAGCCTGGAAAAAAATTTGCAAATCATATATCTGATAAAAAACATATGTAGAACACATAAAGAACTTTCAAAATTGAATAAGAAAACTAACAACCCAATTTTTTTAATAAGTAAGAGATTTAACAGACACTTCACCTAAGAAAATATGTGGTTGTCAAATAAACGAATGAGAAGATGGTCGATATCATTAGTCATTAGTGAAAGGCAAATTAAGACCACAGTAGGAAAACTGTGCACCTATTAGAATGGCTGAAATTTAAAAACTGACTATACCATACTAAGTGTTGGGAATGGAACATAACTCTGTCCTATTAGTGTCTACCTAGTATCTTACAGTGTCTGGCACCTAAATGCATGCATAAATACATACATACATACATACATGCACACACATATAAATAACAACTCCTCTTAAACTAACCTGCTAAGATAAGAAGAAAAGCCACAACAAAGTAGGAATTGTCATAAATGTCAAATGCTGCATGAATGTAAGGTAGAATAAAGAGAAAAGCAAAAGCTCCAATTTGTCCATTTTTGTTTTCTGGATCACGTTTTTGGTTTCTTATTTAAGAAACTTTGTTTAACTTAATGTCACAAAAGTTTTCTCCTATATTTTCACAGATAAGCACATAATGCAAGCTTGATAAATAAAAGTCAGATCTGGACTTTCTCCTGGGATCGAAGCCCTATCTTCACTGAGATTAATAAATTGGTAAAAAAAAAATAAAATAAAAGCTTACATCTAATATTGGCAATCTTTACTATTGCATAGAGAATTCCTGCTTGAGAATGAAAACAATACATTAAAAAAGCAGACCCAAAAGAGGGAGAGAGGGAAATTCCTGAGCTGTCTGAAACCAAGATTAAATCCTACACTTTTTTCAGTTGCATTCTCTTTATTTATGGAAATTTGAGTTTGTTTCTCTTATTAGTAACGAAACAGTTCTGAGGAGTAAAGTGATCTTTTCTGGAGCAACTTCAGTATAAACAAAATGAAATTCCTAATACCTATCCATAGGATTGCTATAAGGAAAGAACGATAATGTATGTCAGTTGCTTAGCACCATTACCAACAAATATCTATCACTAAATAAATATAAGTGTAATGGGCAAGTAACCAGATTGCAGTCAGTTGAAGAGAAAATAGGACATGAGGATAGAAATGGGTGTAGGCAAGTTTTCAAGTATTTTCTATTGAGAGAGATATGCTATCAAGAGAGAAGGGGGATATGGCTGACAGAAGGAGATTCTGAATAAGGAAGTTTTAAGTGGAACCTCTCTTCTTGTGATATTCCATTGAGTTTGTTGACAAAAATTTGGTTTATCATCTTCAGTCACTATCATACTAAATTTAATTTTGATTGCTTTTCTAATACCTTCAGATTCTTAATTATTATTGCTCTGAGGCTTGTTGATCTTGTAAAATGTTATTACTTTAAGAGAATATATGAGAAAAGTAAGCAAAACATTTATGAATTAGACCTTTGAATTGAAGACTTTAATGAAACTTTCTTCAAAATTAGTGAAATATTTTATAGATGTTGTTGCTATTGGTCCATTTTCCTCTGATACTTGTTGAAATACAATTATATTAAGATGTTACATATTATTCCTTGGTACCCAAAATGATCATATTAGAGTCATATTAAGTTATTCTATTTTAATGAATCCAAAACTCAAAATTAAAGTTTAGATTAATAAACACTAGAGATATGATGGTAAATATGATGGAATCTTACTTCTTTATTATACAATGTTAATTATCAACAAATCACAGGTTATTTTGTTATTCCTCCTAAACAGGCATTATTTGAATTTTAATAACAGACTTCAGTATATACAATTTCAAACAGCTAACTCACTAATGACATAACTTGTGACACTATATTAGAAACTCAAAAAAAAAAAAAATGTTGATTTGAACCAAACTAATGTTATGTGCTTCTACAGTTACCAATAAGAAAACATCTTATCCTATCTATACTTTTCCAGTGAGTGTTTTGGGGAAAGTGGGGAGTGTCAAAATATGAACCAATTCAGTAGATCTATGATAACTAAATTTTCATTTTCATACCACTAAGATTATAGCATCATAACTAAAAAATATTGCCATTCACTTTTGAGCATAGTAACAGATCATTTATTCTTTCTACAAACCTCTAATAAAATTCTCTAAATTGTATTGAAGATAACTAACATTTGTATCTTTCATTGCTTACACAATACTTTAACATAAATACCTCATTTGATCTCACTCAACTCTGTGAAGTAAATAAAACATTTCAAAGTTGTAGAAAGCTAAAGTTCAGAGACATTTATGGACATATAACATGCAGAATTACTAAAAAATAAAACCAAAATTCAAACTCATCATTCAACTCAAAATTTCATTGTTTCCAGTATACTACATATTGATGATGATGATAGATAGATAGATAGATAGATAGATAGATAGATAGATAGATAGATGATAGATAGACAGATAGATAGCTAGATAGATGATGGATAGATAGTTAGATAGATAGATGGTAGACAGATGATAGATAGATAGATAGATAGATAGATAGATAGATAGATAGATAGATAGATAGATAGAATCTATATAATATATATAACATATATATAATCTCTTCTAGCAAGAAACCAAATAAAATACCCTAATTCCCTCATACAAATTTTGAAATAATAAAAATGAGAACATCACAAATTTCTGAGAGCAGATCAAGCTTCATATTGATCTTCTGCCTCTCACAGCCAAAGCTGTGCTTTCACAAAACTTTTTTAAAATCTTGATTCTTATATAAACACACACACACACACACACACACACACACACACACTTCCAAGGGCATTAGTCTGACCCCATGGCTGCGGGCATCTTCAAGAGCATATCGACAGAACATGTCCCTCTTTGACCTCAAGTGTCTGGGAACGGAATATGACAGCTTACCTCCTGCTAAGCACCTGAAACCCACTGGGCTCCAACCTTTGCTGCAACCAGCAGGTTCCTCTGCTTGGATCACTCTTTTAATGAGGAGAACCAGATGGTGGCCAGTGAGTTTATCAGACAACAGGAGCTTCCTTTTTCATGAAATCTAACTGAGCTTTTCATAAAAGAAATATTACCTCTTCTTTCCTGTACCTTCCTATAAACTCATATTCTTAATACATTCAATTCTTATGAAGTTTCTAAAAACATTCTTCATCCAAAAGGACTTTTATATGGGTGTAAATTCTTATGTCATTATATGTGTGTATACTTTCTCTCAACTAGATTATACAAATTTTTAACTACAGGGACCAAGACAGGGCCAGTTTCCTCCTACTCTCCCCCCACTAAGCTGCTTCAACCTCTACAGAAACTCCCCTGGCATAGTCCTGGATATTCGGTAGGCATTTAAGGATCTTGGCTAATTGCAATTGTCACATTGCAGACTAAGTTAATAGAAGTGGACGTACACTCAAAGAATGTAAAGTCTAAGATAGATAGCACTAGTTTAAAAATTAAAAAAGAAATTCACCAGAGAAGATGTTTTACAAATGCACATAGGAAATTCTTTTAAAAACATTATTGTTATGTACAAGTAAAGGTTTGAATTTTAGTGTGAGACTGTAAGTAAATTAATTTATAGCTATATATACTTAGGGAAGCAAAGAGTGTACAGGTCTAAGATATGCTACAAATTAAAGATAAGAGTTTGAGAGAAAGGAAAACTGAAAAGTAAGCAATAATGAAGTACAAGCCAGCCTTTAAATGAGTCCTAGGGAAAAGTTTAGAGACCCAACTAGGATTGAAGCTTCTTCATAATTAACAGACTCTAGGTTGAACTTTACAAAATTGACATTTTTTTTTGTTGGTCAAAAATGGTCAAATACTGGTAATTTCAAGTAGTTCCTCCTCATAAATATATTCAAGTATAGTCATCAATAATTCAACAAGCATGACTGAGCATCTACAAATGCACAAAGGCGATAGATGGAGGTTTTCAACAGTTGAATTGATAAGGCCATATAAAAAGCTTATCCCAACATTAAAGAGAGTTGAGCAATAAGTTCTTATAAAGACAATATTTTTAAAGTAAATATTGGAAAGTGATACGATGTCTTCTCTCATCAATCCATTTATAAATTATATGCTTCTCTAAATGTAAAAAATCACTCTCCAAATCATAAGACTTGATACATTTCTTACAGAAAAAACAGACATCATAATAATATTGGGTAGAAAGTATGCTTTGGTTCATGAAAAAAAAAGCAATTATTAGGCTACCCTTTGGAAAACATCAAGTTCTAAATTATATATCACTAAGGATCACTCAAAACATTACTTTTTATTAATTTAATGAGGACAACAGATAAAATTATTCTTTTTATTTTTAAATCTCTACCTTTTCCCACAGGGGTGTCTATTGAGGATGGGGTGTGAAAATGATTGCCTCCTATCTGGTTTTATCTTATCTGGTCCAACATACACACACACACACACACAAACACACACACACACAAAGACACTTCATTTCATAAATGAGCCCCTTCATGACATAAAGAGCCTCACACCAGGCACTCAAGCCCAGGGTTACAATAGCAAGGAGAGAAATCCCCATAAGATTCTGGCTGTGAAAACCGGCAGAGATTGTAGCTGAGTGAGATGGAGGGTGAGTGGAGTCCAAAGAATTTTTCTTAAAGGGTCTGCACACAAACTTACTCACTAATGGACTCACTTGCTCTGAGCTCAGGTGCTGGGCTGCTCTTGAAAGGTACTAGGGACATCCGGGGAGGAACTGAGCTGTCTGGCTTCAGGGCAAGGGCTGGAGGGGCAGGTTTCTCCCAGACAGAAGTGCTGGCAGAAGCCACTGTTCCTTTGTTGAGCCCGCTCCCACACCCAGTGTGCAGATGCAGGTGGGCACTATATCTGAATCTCCATAAACCTAGGTAACATAATACTGTTCACCCTGCTGTGCTGATTTCCTGAGACTCTGCCCTACACAACATGCAGGCCTACCCAAACCATTTCCAGTGGCTTTTCCATTCAATACGACTGTTCTGGCTCATGCAGTGGACATTTCTAAAATCTCTCAAAGTTTCATAAGCTGCAAACAAGCACCATCTGGTATTGGCATGCTGTGTACCACTTGATAAACAGTCCCAAGACTAGCACAGGTGGCAGCCACCCTAAATTCACAACTTAACTTCTTCCAGGAAATTCCAAGCTCAGCACAAGTGGCAACCATCTGCAGATCACTTGGCAACTCATACCAAGTGGTCCTGAGCAGGGCACAGATAGTAGCTAACCTTGGCCTGCTAAACAGCCCATCCCAAAACCAACACACCTGGTGGCCAGCTTCACCCAACCACCTCCACAGAAAGACACACTCGAAGGACAAACTACGCAGCCACCAGAGCCCTGCTAAAGTGAATCCTGCTTCATAGGGTCAGTTTCTGCACAACAGCTCCTTCACTGTAGTCACAGCCAACGCTCACAACCAATCAGCCTAAGAGTCATTCCCTCCCACTGATGTGCCAACAGCAATCAAGACTCAACTATAATAGTAAAGCACACACATTGCACACAGGGTTACACCTGGACTACCTGGCTTTAGTGACCAGGGAGACTGCACCACTGGGCCCCACAAGACAGCACTTTACTAAGACCAGGAGACATTGCAATTCTACCTAATACATAGAAACAAACAAAGAGAGGCAGACAAAAAGGGGAGACAAAGAAACATATCCCAAACAAACAAACAAACAAAAAGAACAATTTTCCAGAAAAAGGACTAAACAAAATGGAGACAAGCAATCTACCAGATGCAGAGTTCCAAACACTGTTTATAAGGGTGCTCAATGATCTCAGGATAAACTTCAACAAAGAGACAGTAAACATAAAAATGGAGATAGAAAACATAAAAAGAACCAGTCAGAAATGAAGAATACAATGAATAAAATGAAGAATACATTAAAGGGAATCAAGAGTAGATTAGATGAAGCAGAATATCAAATCAGCAATTTGGGTGATAAGGTAACAACACACCCAACCAGAACAGCAAAAACAAAACAAAGCCAAAAAAGTGAGGATAGTTTAGGTGGCTTCTCGGACAACACAAGTGTACCAACATTTGCATCATAGGGATACCAGAAGGAAAAGAGAAAGAGCAAGTCATTGAAAATCTTTTTGAAGAAAAATTGATGGAAAACTTCCCTCTCTTGGTGAAGGAAATAGACATACAAGCCTGGGAAGTGCAGTCCCAAACAAAATGAACCCAAAGAAGCCCACACCAAGACACAGGTTAAAGACAAAGAGTATCTTAAAAGAAATAAGAGAAAAGCACTTAGTTGCCTACAAGGGTGGTCCCATAAGACTGTCAGCTGATTCCTCAACAGAAACTTTGCAGGCCAAAAGGGAGTGGCAGGAAGTATTCAAAGTGATGAAAGCAAGGACCTACAACAAAGATTATTCTACCCAGCAAAGCTATCATTTAGAAGTGAGGGACAGATAAAATGTTTCCCAGACAAGTAAAAGCTAAGGGAGTTCATCTCCATGAAAGCCATATTACAAGAATTGTCAAATGGACTTCTTTAAGAAGAAGAAGAAAAATATCAAAAATAGGTAAATAGAATGGCAATAACTACATATCTATCAACAATTTTTAAATATAAAAAATGATTAAATGCTCTCATCAAAGGACATAGGGTGGCTGAATGGGTAAGAAAACAAGACCCTTACATATGCTGCCTACAAGAGACTCACTTCAGATTGAAAGACACAGACTGAAAGTAAAGGGATGGAAAAAAATATTTAATGAAAATGAAAACAAACAAAAAATCTGGAGAGCAATACTTACATCAGGCAAAATAGACTTTAAAACAAAAGCTATTACAAGAGACAAAAAAGGACCCAGCAATTCCACTTCCGGGTATTTATCCAAAGAAACTCAAAACATTAATTCAAAAAGACATATGCATCCATATGTCCATTGTAGCAGTACTTACAATAGCCAAGATAATGGAAGCAACCTAGGTGCCCACCAGTAGATAAATGGATAAAGAAGTGGTATATATACATAATAGAATAGTATTCAGCCATAAAAAAGAATGAAATCTTGCCATCTGCAACAACATGGATGGATCTAGGGGATATTATGCTGAGTCAGAGAAATACAAATAACATGTGATTTCACTTATATGTGGAATCTAAAAGACAAAATAAATGAACCAACAAACCAGAAACAAACTCATAGATACAGAGAATATTTTGATGGTTACCAGATGGGAGGGGTTTTGGGGGGCATGGATTTATCAGAGTGATCATTTCGTAATTTATACAATTGTTTAATTACTATGTTGTGCACTTGAAACTAATATAATATTGTATGTCAACTGTAATTGAAAAATTAAAAATTATTGTTAAAAAACTACTGAAAAACAAATTAACTCATCAAAACCACAATAAGATATCAACTCATACCTCTTAGAATGGCTATTATCAAAAAGAAAACAAAGAACAAATGTTGGTGAAAATGAGGAGAAAAAGGATCCCTTGTACATTGTTGGTATGACTGTATATTGGTGCAATCATGGAAAACTCTATGGAGATTTCTCAATAAAATTAAAATAGAATTACTATATGACCCAGCAATTCCACTGCTGGATCCCCATGTTCCTTGCAGCATTATCTACAATAGCAAGACATAAAAACAATCTAAGTATCCAATGATTAATGAATAAAGAAAATGTGGGAGATACAGATATATATATATATATATATAGATCAATGGTTAGACACATATAGATAAAGATTATACAGTTAGATAGAAATAAACATAGTGATAGAGAGAGACAGAGACAGGACAGAGATATACACATAGATATACATATAGAGAACACAATGGAATATTATCCACGAGAAAGAAGGAAATCCTGCCATTCGCGACAATGTGAATGGAACTTGAGGGCATTATTTTAAGTGAAATAAGTTAGACAGAGGAAGACAAATACTGTATGATCTCACTTATGTGTAGAATCTAAAAAAGAATCCATACATAGAGAGCACAGATTGGTGGTTGCCAGAGGTGAGGGGTGGGGGTTTGTTTAAATGGGTGAAGGTCATCAAAAGGTACAAACTTTCTGTTGTAAGATAAATAAGTCCTGGAAATGTAATGTACAGCATGGTGACTATAATTAACAATACTATATTTTATATTTGAAAGCTGCAAAGAGAGTAGATTTTGAAAGCTCTCACCACAAGAAAAAAATTATAACTATATATGGTAATAGACGCTAACAAACTTATTGTGGTAAACATGTCACAATATGAGTGTTTACATTTATCAAAGCATTTTGTCCTACATCAGAAAAAGGCAATTACATTCATCATAGTATCAAAAAATGAAATATTTGGGAATAAACTTAAGAGAAGAAGTATAAAGCTAAGCTCTGAAAACTATAACACACTGCTAAGAGAAATTTTCAAAGATCTAAATAAATGGAAATATGTTCCATATTTATTGATTGGAAGACTTCGTGCTAGGATGGCAATTCTCAGAAGAACAAATTATATTAATATGCAATATAAATGAATGCAGATTGTTACCTCACAGTATATCCTATTCTCACACTCTCCATACACCAGAGACCAAAATAACTTAAAATAAATCACAGACCTAAATGTAAGGTCTAAACTATAAAATTACTAGAAGAACACAAGTTGGGTTAAGCAAAGATTTCTTAGATAAAACACTAAAAACATGATCTCTGACAGAAAGAACTGAAAGTTTAAATAAATTGTACCTGATCAAAATCTAAAACTTTTGATCTTCTAAGGACATCATTATAAAAACAAGCTTCAGACTAGAAAATAATTGCAAATCATGTATGTAACAAAATACAAATTAACCTCATTTGGATATTTTTGTAACAGATACAACTGATCTTTCTCCTTGACAAATGTATAGAAATGCCATTTCCTGGCAACTAAAAAATGCAAATTCCTGACTCATTAAATTGCCTAGCATGTACTAGGCATCCAAAAACTTTTTTCATACTTCAAATTCATTTCTCCTCTAGAATGCAAAGAAGAAATTGCTGTAGTTCAGATAGACAACTGCACAGAGATGTCACAAGTAGAGAACATGGGATGCAGTTTTGCAAGCATATACAAATTGTCTGACACAAAACTTAGAGCCAGATGAACAGCTTCCATAAGTGCTCAAGAAAGGAGGAACTTGCTGGGATGTTAGCAGTGTGTTTTTGTTTTTAATTTTTTAATGCAAGAAAATCCACATAGATCAATAATCTTTAGTATGTGTTATAAACTAATTTGGGGCTATATGCAAACGAGGTCAGACAAGTAAGTTTGAGAACTCATCCTAGTAAAAGTGCTACATACCTCATTGCTGAATATATACATCTTCAAAGTACAACCATTGGGAAGTTATGCACCGATGCCAACGCATAGTCCATCCTTCAAAACAATTTTAGAACTCTTTTTCTGGAATGGCCATCAGAGCTGTCGTCGTATTACCCTTGATGTCCTGAATGTCATCAAAATGTCTTCCTTTCAATATTTCCTTTATCTTTGGGTAAAGAAATAAGTCATTGGGGGGCCAGATCAGGTGCATAAGGAGGGTGTGCGAATACAATTATTTGTTTACTGGCTAAAAACTCCCACACTGACGTGTGAGCTGGTGCATTGTTGTGATGCAAGAGCCATGAATTGTGGACAAAAATTTCAGGTCATCTAACTTTTTCACACAGCCTTTCAGTACTTGCAAATAGTAAAGTTGGTTAACTGTTTGTCCAGTTGGTACAAACTCATAATGAATAATCCCGCTGATATCAAAAAAAGGTTAGCACTTTACCCCCTTGACAGTCTGAGATATCTATTCTGTGCTTAGTTCACATGACCACAAAGGAAGTTTTTTTCATAGAATAGAAATATAAAAGAAAAATAGAGGTAGAACTAAAATATGTACTTCCCTGAATCCTTTGGATGAAATTATTTATCACTGACTAGAACTTCAAAATGATTGTGAAAGCATTTTCACTTAATGGTAGAGAATACCCAACTACCAGAAGATAGCGGATGTAATGCATTTTGTCTTGGAATTTAAAGATAAAAAATGAAAGGAATATGACAATCATAAGCAAGTTTCCCTGGCCATCACCTTTATATTTCCATTGTCCCCCTAAAATATTTTGGGCAAATAACAAGGAAATTTGGCATTATTTTCTTTTACCCTACCTCTGAGTACCAGAGTGAAGCAAAATGTCATCCCAATGACACCAGGAAAAAAGTGCACCCACTATCCACTACTATCTTGCTGCTTTAAGTTCTGTTGCCACTGATTGATTCTACTGCCCCTTCTATCTGAATTTAACAGTTCATCACTCTCAACCCAGGTAGCAGTGTTAGGATGCTATGATTTGGGGTTGTTAGCTACTAGAGTATAAACTAGCCAACCTGAACTGATACACTGTCTCTGTAAAGAGATTGTGCATATATTCTTTTTGCTAGCAAACCTATGCTGAGGGACATACACATAGTAAAGTGAATAGCTGTTAAGTCTGTCACATCTTCCAAATAAAACCTGGTCATCAATGGAGCAGTAAATGTTACAGCTGAATTACCCTCACTCCAACACCAGCGTTATTACCCCAATTCAAACCGTGAAAGTTAGATTATTTCTGAAATATTCCCAAAAGCTCAATGAAGTATTTAAGATTTAGATACAGCTTTCCTAATTTCTCAAAGAGTAGCCTACACATATGCTAGCTGCTTTGTATGCTTTTGTAATAATGCACACTTCAAAATACGATTCATACTGTTCTACTGCCCTCCTCAAGCCTCAAACTTCTCTTGAATCCATGAAAGCCTTTTCAGAAAGTTTTCATCTTTTATATTTTTCAATCTTCTTTGAAAGGAAGCTCCCTAAGGAGTGGGAGTGTATTTTCTGGGTTTTGTGAGGGGCTGCTTTGGACATCATATAACAAAAATTATTCATTTTTCTTACACATGCTTCCCTCACTTTAGTATAGAATTGATTGTAATTCAAAGTCCTTCATATGGAGTCAAAGACTGAAAAAATAAAAGAATACAACAAAAAATGACTTCCTCATTTGTACTTAGATAGATAAATCTGTCTCAAAATGGAATAGGTATTTCTTTATGGTTTTTGCTATTGTGTGATTTTAAGAGTGCTGTGCATTAATAATAAAATATTTCTGTTTTCAATTTCCTTTATAATTAAAACTGTTCTTATAATTTTTTTCAAACCTACCTAAACCTAGCAAGTGAAAGACTTCATACACTACCGAATAAAACCTATCTCATTGAAGGTCATATTTAGAACACTGAACCTCCAATTGTTAAATATTTCTTTCATTCTGAAAATACTCTGATCAGTAGAAGAATCTTGACATTATCATGTGAATGGTAATTATTATTCTACTTGGAAAATTACATAAATTTCTGTGGATTGGCAACCAAGGTCAACAGCTTTTTTGCACAAACCAAAAATAAAAATTAAACCCCAACATCTCAGCATATTAGAGAGAAAGACTATTCAAAACAGTTCCTGTAGATATTTTTCAGTTTAGAAAACTGTGCACTTATAAACTGTAAAAACTAAGTGATTTTGAAATATCCAGGTCTTTCTTAAAGAAAATTTATCACATTTGTTTGAGAATTTTATATTATATTAAAGCATTACTTCATGTTTTTTTAATAAAATCTTAAAAATTCTTCCTAATTCCAATTGGAAACTATTGTTCATTATACTACCATTCAATTAAAAAGAAATGATGACTTACAAAACTGCTTTTATTTATATAAATTAATAATAATCCCAAGTAAGTCCTTGCCCTTCTAAGGGCCCTTCATATCCGTGAGTTCCACATCTGTGGATTCAACCAACCATTGATCAAAAACATTTTTTTAAAAAGTTACTTTGTTAGGTGTACGATGGTTGCTTCTGTACTGAACATATATAGACATTTTTTCTTGTCATTATTCCATAAACAATACAGTATAAAACTATTTGCACTATATTTATATTATATTTGGTATTATAAGTAATCCGGAGATTATTTGAAGTATATGAGAGAGGAAAGAGTCAAGATGGTGTAGTAGGTAAATGCTGTGCCTGCTTTCCCCCATGTTTATATTGAAATTACAACTAAATTATAGAACAATCAATCTCAAAAATCATCTGAAGGCTAGCTGAACAGAACTTCTATAATTAAGGATGTAAAGAAGAGGCCATGTTGATACTAGTGGGAGGGGCAAGATGCAAAACAGGTTGACCCTAAACCCCATGGGAAGTGGTTGAGCACTAGGAGGAACACCTTGCCAGCAGAGACACCCCCTGAAGAATCAGAGGTCCCAGCTTCATTGGGCTTCCCAGCCCAAGGGTTCTGTAACTAAAGGAGGAGTCCCCACAACACCCTGTGTGAAAATCAGCGAGGATTCCAGAAGTACCAGTGAGATGGAAGGTGGCTGAAAATCCAGACTTTCTTTTAAAGAGCCCAGACACAGACTTACTCATGTGCAGGAACTCTGAACATATGCAACTACCCTGAACCCTGGCAGAGGGGGACACTTGAGAGGCACCAGAGACACACAGGGAAAGACTGAGTTGTGTGGCTTCAGGACAAAGGAGAGAGGGACAGCTGCCATCATCCCTGTGTGGAGTACACCTTCATGTAGCCTAGAGGGAGCAACTTTCCTGTGTTGAGCACTCCCTCACAGTGCCAAATCTGAGGCTGCATTGGCCTGGTGAACTCCCTGGGACCTTGCCCCATCCTGCTAGTGCAGAATTGTTGGGGGCACTCTAAGCTCCTGGGTGGCCAGACCCACCCTGCAAGTTGTGAAATGCTTTTACAGCAATGGACAACCCATGGTAGCCTAGGAAACTTTTGGTGGCAGATGATCAGCCAACAGCTTGTGCTGCAGCCTTTCTTAGGCAGCTCTTGGGGATCTGCAGGCCCAAGATGACAGGTGGCTGGAACCAATGTTCTCTGAACATTTTGCAGATTGGCCACAGGCTCAACACAGGCACAAGAACTGAATCTGCATTAACTTTGTGAAAACAACAGCCCTACCCCAGGGACTCACTAGGACCCCACCCTACCCAACTCAGGCAACATTGCTGGGGGCACAGTCAGCACTGGACAACAAGCCTGGCCCATATAACAGGAGGCTCTTTCACTGGATGAGCCATACAAGCAGATGGCAGGTAGCAACAGGTCTAGGGTGACCTGGGTCTTTTGCTAAGCTGCCCCAGGGCCAATACTGGTGACAACAGGACTTGATTCACAGAGAGGCTGCACCCACATGCTTCCAGGTCCAGCACAGGCAGCAACCAACCAAACATAATTTGGTCACTCCTACTAGCTAACCCCATGCCAGTCACTAGCGGGGCTGAAATTGGCCTGCACAGAAGCCCCTCCCAAGAAACATCAGAAAAAACACACCAGAAGCCAGCTCCAGACCACACCAGAGCAACACCTGGTTAGTACCACAAATGGCACACCCAAAGGGGGATCTCAATAGACACAAGAGGCCACAGGGACAAATCTTCCTTGGAGAAGTCAGCCCTCACACAATAGCTCATAAACCATGAGACTAGCCAATCCTCACAGTAGGTCAGCCTAGTAGTCAGTCACATCCACTGACATGCCAAAACCAATCAAGGCTCAACTACAACAGGAGATCTCACACAACACCCTCAAGGGACAAGCCTCAAACACATGCACAAGAGATCAGGGAGACTGTGCCATTGGACCACACAAGACACATACAAAGATCACCCTGTAAAGACTGAGAGACATAGATCTACCTAATACATAGAAGCAACCACAGAGAGGCAGCCAGAATGAGGAAATAACGAAACATGTTACAAATAAAAGAACAAGAGAGACGAGAAATAGAACTATTAATAAATGAAATGGAGGCAACCAATCTACCAGAGAGAGAGTATAAAACACTGATTACAAGAATGCTTAATGAACTTAGTGAGAATTTCAACAAAGAGATAACAAGCATGAAGGACACAGAAACCATAAAAAAGAAACAGTTGGAAATAAAGAACACAATAACTGAAATAAAGATTACACTAGAAATAATCAACAGCAGATTAGATGAAGCAGAGGACCGAGTCAGTGATTTAGAAAACAAGATAGCAGGAAACAGCCAATCAGAACAACAAAAAGAAAAAAAGAATTAAAAAAAAAAAAAAAAACAGAGCTAGTTTAAGGGACCTTTGAGAAAACATTAAGCATAAAAACATTCACATCATAGGAGTACCAGAAGGAGAAGAGAGGAAACACGGGATCAAGAAACTATTTGAAGAAATAATGACTGAAATCTTCCCTAACCTGGTGAAGGAAATAGGCATACTAGCCCAGGAAGTAGAGAGACTCCCAAACAAGATGAAGCTAAATATCCCAGGCCAAGACATATTACAGTTAGAATGGAAAATTCAAAGACTAAAAGAGAATCCTAAAAGCAGGGAGAGAAAGACAACTATGTAGTTACTTACAAGGGAGCTCCCATAAGACTATAAGCTGATTTCTCAATAGAAACTTTGCAATTCAGAAGAGAGTGGCAGAAAATATTAAAAGTGATTGAAAACAAGGGCTCACAACCAACATTACTCTACTCAGCAAGGCTATCATTTAAAATTGAAGGAGAGATAAAAGCTTCCCAGACAAGAAAAAGCTAAAGGAATTAATCACTACCAAGTCAGTATTACAAGAAATGTTGAAAGAACTTCTTTAAGCAGAAGAAAAGAGAAAATAAACAGATAAAAAATATGAATAATAAAATGGCAATAACTAAGTACCTACCAATAATCACTTTAAATGAAAATGGATTAAATGCTCCAATCAAACACTGCACTGTGCACCTGAAGCTGAAGCTGAACAATAATGAATGTCAACGACAATTACATATATATATATATATGGTTACAAGAACTGGAATACAGTGTTAGGAATAGAGACAGTGGAAATGTAATGGCTGTATGCGATGTCAGAGGGGTGGTAGATGGGGGTCGGGGGATTATTACTGTGTGAGGGATATAAATGATAAATGTCTATTACATTGTTTTGTACACCTGAAACTAAAAAAAAAAGACAGGGTAGCTGAATGAATAAGGAAACAAGACCCATACATACGCTGTCTACAAAAAACTCACCTCGGATAAAAAGACAAACAAAGACTGAAAGTAAAGAAATAGAAAAATATATTTCACACAAATGGAAATGAGAAAAAATCTTGGATAGCAATACTTATATCGTACAAAATAGTCTTTAAAACAAAGACTGTAATAAGAGACAAAGGAGGATATTACATAATAAAGAGAGCAATCAAACAAGAGAATATCACCATAGTAAACATTTCTGCACCCAACATAGAAGCACCTAAACAGTTAAGTAAAATATCGATTGACTGACATAAAGGCAGAGATCAACAGTAACACAATCATAGAGGACTTTAACACCGCACTGACAACAATGGACAGATCTTCAAATAAAAATCAACATGGAAACAGCAGCCTTCAATGATACACTAGACCAGATGGATTTCATTTATATTTTTAGAGCATTTCACCCCAAAGCAGCAGAATATGCATTCTTCTCATGTTCACATGGAACATTTTCCAAGATAGACCACATGGTAGGCCACAAAACAAGTCTCAATAAATTTAAGATTGAAATCATCTTAAACATCTTCTCTGACCACAGTGTTATGAAACTAAAAATCAATTACGAGAAAAAAAACATAGAGAATAAATAACTTGCTACTAAACAATGAATGGGTCAACAATGAGATCAAGGAAGAAATCAAAAGGTACCTCGAGACAAACAAAAATGAAAACACAACAACACAAAATCTATGGGACATAGTGAATGCAGATCTAAGAGAAAAATTCGTGGCAATGCAGACCTACCTAAAGAAACAAGAAAAAATCTCAAGTAAACAGTCTATCTATACACCTAAGGGAACAGAAAAAATAGCAGCAAACAAAGCCCAAAGTAAGTATAAGAAAGGAAATAATTAAGATCAGAGCAGAAATAAACAAAATAGTCTTTAAAAAATACAAAAATACAATGAAACAAAGAGCTGTGTCTTTGAAAAGATAAAAAAAAATTGACAAACATTTAACCATATTCATTAAGAAAAAAAGAGAGAGGACCCAAATAAATAAAATCAGAAATGAAGGAGGAGAAGTGACAACTGACACCATAGAAATATAAAAAAAAAAAAAAAAGTTAAGAAAACACTATGAGCAACTATGGGCCAAGAAATTGTACAATCTGGAAAAAAATGGATAAAATCCTACAAGCATACAATCTTCATACGCTGAATCAAGAAGAAACATAAAATCTCAACAGCCCCATTACTACCATGTAATTGAATCAGTATCTATAAGCTCCCAATAAACAAAAGTCTTAGACCAGATGCCTTCACAGGTTAATTTTACCGAACATTCAAAAAATAATTAAATCCTATTCTCCTCAAACTATTCAAAGAAATCCAGGAGGAGAGAAGGCTCCCAAACTCGTTTTATGAGGCCACCATTACCCTGATTCCAAAACCAGACAAAGACATTACAAAAAAAGAAAACTATAGACCAATATCCCTAATGAACATAGTTGCAAAACTCCTCAACAAAACATTACTAAACCGAATTCAGCAATACATTAAAAAGATCATGCACCATGATAAGTGGGATTCCTTCCTGGTATGCAACATTGGTGCAATATCAATAAATCAATTACTGTGGTACACCACATAAACAAAGTGAAAAATAAAAATCATATGGTCATATCAATAGATGCAGAAAAATCGTTTGATAAAATCCAGCACCCAGCTATGATAAAAACTCTCAGCATAGTGGGAATAGAGGGAACATATCTCAAAATAATAATGGCCATATAAGACAAATCCACAACTAATATCATACTCATTGGGGAGAGCTAAAAGCCTTCCCCATAAGATCAGGAAGAAGACAAGGTTTCTTATTTTCACCACTTTTATTCAACATAGTACTGGGATTTCTAGACACAGCAATCAGTCAAGAAAAAGAAATAAAGACATTCAAATGGAAAAGAAAGAAGTAAAGCTGTCGCTATTTGCAGATGACATAATATTATATTGAGAGAACCCCAAAGATTCCACCAAAATCTATTAGAACTAATAAACGAATTCAGTAAAGTAGCAGGATACAAAATTAATATTCAGAAATTGGTTACATTTTTATATACCAAAAACAAACTGTCAGAAAGAGAAATTATGAAAACAACTCCATTCACAATTACATCAAAAGAAACAGTTACGGATAAATGTTTTCAAATATTTTGGGTATATACCCAGGAGAGGGATTGCTGGGTCATATGGTAATTCTATTCGTAATTTTTTGAGGAACCTCCACATGGCCTTTCATAGCGACTGCACCAATCTGCATTCCCACCAACAGTGTATGAGGGTTCCTTTTTCTCCACAGCTTCTCCAACACTTGTCATTATTTGTCTTGTTGATGATAGCCATTCTAACAGGTGTGAGGTGATATCTCATTGTGGTGTTATTTATGTTTCCCTGATGATTAGTGATGCTGAGCATCTTTTCATGTCTATTGGCCATCTGTATGTCCTCTTTGGGGAAATGTTTATTCAGATCTTCTGACCATTTTTTTTTTCTTAAAGTTTATTGGGGTGACAATTATTAGTAAAATTACCTAGGTTTGAGGTGTACAATACTGTAATACATCTTCTATGTATCACATTGTGTGTTCACCACCCAGAGTCAGTTCTCCTTCCATCACCATATATTTGATCCCTTTTACCCTCATCTACCACCTCCCTACTCCCCTACCCTCTGGTAACAACTAAACTATTATCTGTTTCTATGAGCTTTCATTTCTTCATTTGTTTCCTTGTTCTTTTGTTGTTTTCAATTTTATATACCACATATTTGTGAAATCATATGGTTCTTGACTTTTTCGGTCTGATTTATTTCGCTTAGCATTATAATCTCAAGATCCATCCATGTTGTTGCAAAAGTCACTATTTCATCTTTTCTTAAGGCAGAGTAGTATTCCGTTGTGTGTGTGTGTGTATATATACACATACCACATCTTCTTTATCCAATCATCTATCAAAGAACACTTTGGTTGTTTCAATGTATTGGCCACCGTAAGTAAAGCTGCAGTAAACATCAGAGGACATATATCTTCACCAATAAATGTTTTCGGATTTTTTGGGTAGATACCCAGGAGAGGAATTGCTGGGTCATATAGCAATTCCATTCTTAATTTTTTAAGGAATCTCCACACTGCCTTCCATAGCAGTTGCACCAATCTGCATTCCCACTGACAGTGTATGAGGGTTCCTTTTTCTCCACAGCCTCTCCAACACTTGTTACTATTTGTCTTGTTGATGATAGCCATTCTGACTGGGGTGAGGTGATATCTCATTGTGGTTCTTATTTTGCTTTTCTCTGATGATCAGTTATGTTGAGCATTTTTTCATATGTCTATTGGCCATTTGTATGTCCTCTTTGGAGATATGTATATTCAGGTCCTCTGCCCATGTTTTAATTGGACTGTTTGGTTTGTTGTTGTTTTTTTTGTTATTGAGTTCTATGAGCTCCTTATATTTTTTGGATATTAGCCCCTTAATGAAGGAGTTGTTTGCAAAAATCTTCTCCCATTCGGTTAGTTGCCTCTTCATTTTGTCGATGGTTTCTTTCGCTGTGTAGAAGATTTTTAGTTTGATATAGTCCCATTCATTTATTTTAGCATTTACTTCCCTTGCCTTTGAAGTCAAATTCATAAAATCCTCTTTGAACCCAAGGTCCATTAGTTTAGTACCTATGTTTTCTTCTGTGCAGTTTATTGTATCAGGTCTTATGTTTAGGTCTTTGATTCATTTTGGTACATGGTGATAGATAGCAGTCTAGTCTCATTCTTTTTCATGTGGCTTTCCAATTCTCCCAGCACCATTTACTGAAGAGACTGTCCTTTCTCCATTGTATGTTTTTGTCTTCTTTGTCAAAAATTATCTGTCCATATTTATGTGGGTTTATTTCTGTGTTCTCAGTTCTATTTCATTGGTCTCTGCCTCTGTTTTTCTGCCAAAACCATACTGTCTTAATTATTGTTGCCCTGTGGTACAAGCTGAAGTCAGGGAGTGTGATAGCTCAGCATTGTTCTTTTTTCTCAAGATTGCTTTGGCTATTCAGGGTCTTTTGTGATTCTGGTGGTTTATGTTCTATTTCTTTAAAAAATGTCATCAGGATTTTGATGGGAATTGTATCAAATCTGTACATCACTTTGTGTAATGTGGCCGTCTTACAACTATGTTGATTCTTCAATCCAATGAACACAGAACGTCTTTCCATTTCTTTATGTCTTCTTCAATTTCTTTTAAAAATGTCTCATAGTTTTCAGTGTACAGGTCTTTCACATCCTTGGTTAAGTTTATTCCTAGGTATTTTATTCTTTTTGCTGCAATTGCAAAAGGAATTATCTTTTATTTCTTTTTCTGAGATTTCATTGTTAGTATATAGGAATGCAATGTACTTTTGTACGTTGACTTTGTAGCCGGCAACTTTACTGTATTCGTTTTTTGTTTCTAATAACTTTTTGGTGGAGTTTTTAGAGTTTTCTACATATACCATCTTGTCATCTGCAGAAAGTAACAGTTTAACTTCTATGTTCCCAATTTGGATACATTTTATCCCTTTCTCTTGCCTGATTGTTCTAGCTAAGACTTTCAATACCATGTTGAAAAGCAGAGGTGATTGGGGACAGCCCTGTTGTGTTCCTGAAATTAGAGTGAAGGGCTTCAGTTTCTCACCATTAATTATGATATTAGCTGAGAGTTTGTCATATATGGCGTCTTTATGTTAAGGCATTTTTCTCCTATACCCATTTTATTAACTGTTTTAATCATAAATGGATGTCGTTCTTGTAGACTGCTCGTTCTGCATCTCATTTTTGTCCTTTATTTTGTTTATGTGATGTATCACATTGATGGATTTGCGTATGTTGAACCATCCTTGTGTCCCTGGGATGAACCCCACTTGGTCTTGATGAATAATCCTTTTAATGCATTGTTGCATTCAATTTGCAGAATTTTGTTTAGGATTTCTGCTTCTGTATTCATCAGAGATATTGGTCTATAATTTTCTTTTTTTGCGTTATCCTTACCAGGTTTTAGTATCAGGGTAATGTTGGCCTCATAAAATGAGTTAGGGAGTATTGTCTCTTCTCCAATGTCTTGGAAGAGTTTGAGCAGGACAGATATTAGATCTTCTTTGAAAGTTTGGTAGAATTCACTAGTGAAATAATCTGGTACTAGACTTTTGCTTTTGGGAAGGTTTCAGATGACTGATTCAATTTCCTTACTGGTGATCGGTCTATTTAGATTTTCTACTTCTCCATGATTCAGCCAAGGAAGGCTATATGTTTCTAAGAACTTGTCCATTTCTTCTAGGTTATTGAATTTGCTGGCATATAGTCCTTCATAGTATTCTTCAATGATCCTTTGTATTTCTGTGGCATCCACTCTTTCATTTCTGCTTTTGTTTATTTGTGTCTATTTTTCTTTTTATCTTAGTGAGTCTAGCCAAGGGTTTGTCAATTTTATTAATCTTTTCAAAGAACTCTCTCTTTGTTGCATTATTTTTTTCTATTGTCTTTTGTTTTCTATTTCATTTATTTCTGCTCTGATTTGTATTATTTCCTTGTTTCTGCTGACTTTGGGTTTCAATTGTTCTTCATTTTCTAGTTTTTAAGGTGTAACGTAACACTATTTATCTGGGATTCTTTTTTCCTGAGATAGGCCTGTAGTGACATAAATTTCCCTCTTAAAACTGCTTTTGCTGCATCCCAAAAAATTTGGTAGGATATATTTTCATTGTCATTTGTTTCTATGTATCTTTTGATCTCTCTTATTTCTTCTTTGACCCTGTCGTTCTTTGAAAGTATGTTGTATAATCTCTACATATTTGTGGTTTTTCCTGCTTTCTTTTTGCAGTTGATACCCACTTTCAAAGCCTTGTGATCAGAGAATAGGCTTGGGATGATTTCAGTCTTCTTAAATTTGCTGAGGATAGTTTTGTGTTCTAATATATGGTCTATCCTTGAGAATTTTCCATGTACACTAGAAAAGGATGCATAGTCTGATGTTCTAGGATGAAGTGCTCTTATAAATGTTAATTATGTCCATGTCATCTAATGTGTCATTTAGGGCTGATATTTCTTTATTCTCTGTTTGGATGATGTATCCATAGCTGTGAATGACAGATTTAGGTCCCCTACTATAATTGTGCTTTAGTCAATTTCTCCCTTTAGTTCTGTTAGTAGTTTTGTATATTTCAGTGCTCCCTGATTGGGGGCATAAATTTTGATGACTGTTATGTCTTCTTGTTGTATAGTCCCCTTCATCGTTATGAAATGTCCATCTTTGTCTCTTGTTACCTTTTTTATCCTAAAGTCTGTTTCATCTGATATCAGTATAGCTACACCTGATTTTCTCTGCATACCACTTGCTTGGAATGTTGATTTCCACCCTTTCATTTTGAGTCTATATCTGTCCTTGTAGTTGAGTAGTATCTCTTGGAGGCAGAAAATGGTTTCGTTTTTTGATCCAATCTGCTACTCTGTGCATTTTTATTGGTGAGTTCAGTCGATTTACATTTAGGGTGATTAATGGTATATGAGGATTTCCTATCATCCTATCTCTGGTTTTCTCATAGGAATGCATCTCCATTACTTCTTAGCCATTTTGTTGCTGTCTATTATTGTAATGTGGTGGTATTTTATGGTTTTTCCCTCTGTTTCTTCATTTTTTATGTTATGTATTTCAGTTCTGGATTTTTTTTTTTTGAGTGGTTACCATTGATTTTATGTAAAACAAAGTCTCATATTTAGAGTATTCCATTTTCTTCATAATTCTTACTTTCTCCATTCCCTTGTGCCAGTTTAGCCCTTTATTCACTCCCCTTTTATGTTTTTGTGGTCACAAATTACCCCTATTTATGCTGTGAGTTAGTTTCTGTGCTGCAGTAGCAATTTTTTTTCCTCTTTTTTTTTAAAAGTTTTGTTTTTCTTCTTTACCCTGTATGTTATTTTTAAGTGTATAGTGTCCTTTTTGTTGTAGGGATGCCATTTCTTGCTCCTGTCTGTCTGTTCGTAATACTACTCATGGTTTTGCATTCTTTTGCTTTTTTGTTTCAGGTCGAATATCCACCTTCAGTATTTCTTGTAGTATAGGTCACATGTTAGAAAATTCCCAGTTTCTGTTTGTCTGGAACAGTCTTTATTCCTCCTTCATATCTAAAGAATATGTTTGCTGGATATATTATTCTTGGCTCATAATTTCTGTCTTTCAATATTTGAATATTTGAGTCTACTCCCTCCTGGCTTGTAGAGTTTCTGCTGAAAAATCTGATGATAATCTAATGGGCTTTTCTTTGTAGGTTACCATCATCTTTTCCCTGGCTGCCTTGAGGATTCTTTCCTTGCCATTAATTTTTGACAGTTTCAATACAAAAGTTGTATTGGAGAAGGCCTGCTAGGATTGAGGTAATTATGTGTTTTATTTGCTTCTTGGATTCCAGGATCCAGATCTTTCCAACAAGTTTGGGAAGTTTTCATCGACTATTTGTTTGAATATACTCTCTGCCCCTTTCTTCCTTTCTTCTCCTTCTGTTATGCCCATTATTCTTTCATTGCTCTTTCTAATGGAGTCAGAAAGTTCTTGTAGAGTTCCTTCATTTCCTTCAAATCTCAAGTCTCTCTTCCTTCGTCTGTATCTTTTCACATTTCTATTTTTGATGTCATTGATTCTTTCCTCCATCTGCTCAGCTCTATTACCTAAGCTGGCTAATTCATTCTTCATTTCTTTTATTGAGTTCTTAATCTCCAGAAATTCTATTTGGTTCTTTTTTGAAATTTCAATCTCTTTGTAAAATGTTCATTTTGTTCTTTGATTGTGTTTCTTAGTTCATTAAACTGTCTGTGTTTTCTTGCATCTTGTTGAGTTTTTTAAGAACTGCTGTCTTGAATTCTCTGTCATTTAAGTCACATATTTCTATGTCTTTAAGTTTATTTTCTGGAGACTTCATTTTCTTTTTGAGCTGCCTTGTTACCTTGGTTATTCATGGCAATTAATAATTATCATTTCTCTTCCTAGGCATCTACAGGAGTGGGTTCTGAAACAGGTTAATAGGCAGAGATCTTTCTTTTGTTTTCCATTAGGTGTTGGTGGAATGTTTTATTTTCTCTCTGACTGCAGCCTTTTATTCTCTTTCATGCTGTAGTGCTATATTTTCTCTGCACTGTTTCTGATTCTCACACAATGGGGGATTCCCTGGAAGGTGGGCTTCTTCTCTGTGAGCAGGTCACCTGGGGTCAGGGCACTGCCTCCGTAGTGGGATGTAGAGAGCTTCTGAAGTTTCGAAGTTCTTCCTGCAACAGATTCAGGGCCTTTGTTATTCAGGGGCTCTGTTTACCCCTGCAGGAATCCATCCAGATAAGTGGGGACAGGGGCAGGGTGGGTTGTGAGAGGTGGCTCTGAGCGATGGCGGTGACCAACAGCACAGCCAATCCTGCACCCAAGTCTCCCTCACCTTCAGCAGAACTAGTTGGGTTTTGAGTCCATGGCTGCAGGCCAAACTTCTCAGAACTGCAAATGTTCTGTTCTGTTGATGTGACACTGCTACCGTTCTGCTTCTAGCACTGGGCAGGTAGGGGTATGGTGAGCTCTGGGAGGATGGGGAGGGGTCGGCTAGGCTCCGGTGTCTATGTCTTCTGTCCTCTCACCCTTCATCCCTCAGTCTTTGCTCTGAGGTCTCTGTCGTGAGCGTTGGGTTCAGCCATGTTATATGCTGATCCCTCAGGCAGGACAGAGGGCCAAAAGCAGAGCACTAGCAGTCTGAGTTCTTTCCTCTCTCATAATTACATCATCTCTGGAATGCTGGGAGTTCTGGTCTGCGTCCTGTGGCCCACACGACCTGCATCTCCACACTTCCCCCTACACTCCACCCCCACCCACCCAATTTTTCCACCTTAGATGATTTCAATTGCACATCTCTTAGTCTTGCCTGTCTGCTGCACAAGAAGTCCTTTGTGGAATGATAGCTGTTCCATTTGTTGTAAATTCCAGAGGAGATTTCAAGAGGCTCACCTCACCCTGCCATTTCTATGACATAATCTCCCATATTTTAATTGGATTGTTTGTTTTTTTGTTGTTGAGTTATATGAGTTCCTTATATATTTTGAATATAAGCCCCTTATTGGAGCCATTGTTTGTTGTCTGTAAAGATATATGTGCTCCGATGTTCAATGCACCTTTATTTACAGTGGCCAATACTTGGAAACAACCAAAGTATCCTTTGATAGATGATTGGATAAAGAAGATGTGGTATATATACACAATGGAATATTATTCTGCCATAAGAAAACATGAAATAGTGCCATTTGTGACAACATGGATGGATTTTGAGATTATTATGCTATGCGAAATAAGTCAGACAGAAATAGTCGAAAACCGTATGATTTCACTGATATGTGGAATATAAAACTCAAAGCAACAGCTATCTATCTATCTAGCTATCTAGCTTCCCTTCTGTCTTTCTCTCTCTCCTCCTCTCTCCCACCTCAGCTAGGCCCATTCTCTTCCCTGATTATGTATCACTAATAAACCTGCTTACGTATTAATCAGCTTGCTGACCTTGATTCTTCACTGTGTCGGCAAGAAGAACTGACACTCCCCTACATTTTGGTGCTGTGACTCAGATTGCACTGTTTGTCTCCAGCCATTTGGAACATAGTGAGTATAGTTCGGCAAACTGTTCTTGCCTTTCCCATCTTCAAAGGAGATTCTCGGCCTTTTCAGGCCTCTTTCTTTTGCCTCTCAAATTTCCCTCCCCATGCCTTTAAGGCCATGATCTTTTTGAACACTATTGCCCAACAAGGGGTAACGCTAATACCAGCAAAATAGTAGGTGGAAGAACAAAGGGACAACTGCTTACATAAGTGTTTGTGTACTTCCTTCTGGGTGGAATAATCAAAATCATACCCTGGACTTTCCCTCATTAGTCGTCTATAATTTTCTACTCCTGACAGCCTTTTTCAACCCCAGAAGAATGGGGAAACTGCCAGGACTCTTTCTCAATCCCCAGAAAAGGGGCAGGACAGTCTTGCCTCTGCCCATCCCCCAGGGCAACTTGCCTCACCCCAGCCAGGTTTTCCCTTTTCTAGATGGGGAATCAAGTGTCCATTCCCACCAGTACCCCCTTGAGATGTATCCTTTCTAACTGGTCACAATTTGATCTTCAAAATTTTTAAAAGCCAACTAATCTTCTTTTGTGTGACAAGCTTGGCCCCAATACCAACCAGGAGAAGAGGAGGTTTGGCCCCTGCTTCTCCTGCCCCTAAAGCTGCTCCCACAACTAAGCTCTTGCCCCAATAGAAATGGCAGGGAAATTCAGTCCCCAACTAATACACCAACCTGTCTCCCTCATTGAGCTCCGGCAAACTAAAGCTGACCTTGGGAACTATTAAACAGTAATTAAGGAGGCCAGAAAATTTGCTAACAATTTACTCTGTCTGACAACAAATACCCCATAGGAGAAACAAATACCCCATAAGAGAAACAGCAATTCCCAAAAGTGGGAGAGAAACAATTCCTTACTCTGTATTAAGGCAGGACTCAAGGCAGGCCATCAAAAGGCCATTAATTATTCTAAAGTGTCTGCCATTTGCCAGGGCCCAGATGAAAATCCTATTATCTTCTTGGAAAGGCTGAGGGAAGTTCTCATTAAATATACCAACCTACATCTAGAATCTTATGAGGGACAAGTAATATTAAAAGATAAATTTCTAACCCAATCTGCTTCTAACATTAGGTTAACATTAGGATGACATTCTCCAGAGACCTGGGGTTTCCTTAGACAAAATGCTGACCAGAGCCAATGTGGTCTTTTACAACCTTAACCAGGAGAGTGAGGCCAGGGCTCAGAAGAAGGAGGAATGGGAGGAGGCTAGGCATGCCCAAGTTTTAGCCATGCTTGTGGGGCAGTCAGTCACATCCTTTCTTATAGTCCCTGAATGCCCAACTCTCTCCTCAGGAGGGACCTTCTTCAGTTGTTAGCAACCAAAATAGTTACAGAAGAAAATCCTGTCCTAAGACCATTACTCCAAATGTTAGTTACACAAACTGAAGACCATCTGAACACTCTCACCCTTACATGGGAGAGTCAAAATGATTCAGTGGTCTGGGACAGTGGGATTCCTGGCCAGGCTAAAAACCCCAGTCCTCGTGAGTCTTAAGGATACCTCACACTTTCCCACCAGAAGCTGTATGCTCTAAGGCCTGAGGCAAAGGCTGGGCTTCAGCCTATAATTTCTAAGTTTCTTTCTCACGGGCTACCTAAACCCATTATGTCCCCTTGTAACAATCCTGTACTAGCGGACAGGAAAAAGGACAACTCCTATAGACTAGTAATCCACCACCGCCTATCACAGAAAATGGGTGAGTCATTAACTAAAACAGTGGAAACACTTGCAGCACTCCAAGAATAACTGGACTCATTAGCTGGAATTGCCCTCCAAAATCAAAGGGCATTAGATCTCCTTACAGCCTCAGCTGGGGGAACATGCCTATATCTTAACACGTTGCGCACGGATCACGAGAATCTTCACAAGAGATTTAAACCCCGCCTTACGCAACGTGTTAAGGAAGAGTGTTGCTTCTATGTTTACAAATCAGGACAAGTCCAACAGAACATTCAGGCCATTCTTGAATCTGTATCTAGAATCAAGACCTCAACCTTGTTTGCGAGTTCAAATTCATGGCTCATGTCATTTCTTCTTCCCTTTGCAGCTTTCCCTTTGCATATTAGTGTTATTATGATAATCAACTTACTATCTAAATTTATCTCTTCTAGAATAGAGGCTATAAAGCTACAAATGATCATCATGAACAACTGTCGACCCCTGGGATTCCAAGCTCCAAATACCCATCATTGGCTGATGGATGGACACTTCCCTCCGCCCCCTTTGATCAATAGTTAACAAGCAAATGGAACCCAAAGAAGTCTCAAAGTCCCTTAACAGCAGGAAGCAGCCAGAGTGGTCGTCGCCCCAAAGTCCCCAAAGATTTAGGTACCTAATGCTTGAGGGGGGGAAATGTTAGGTAGAACTTATAAAATGTAGGAGGAGGGGTGGGAGGTATCCATAGTGCCTACAGAAGAAGCTTATAACTAGCTTTGATTGACTGCCCAACCATATATCTGTTTTTACAACAACAGATAACAAGGGGTGGTCCAGAGCAATATAAGGATCTGAGTATCTGAGTCAACAGACTTCCACCCATCTTAGGAGGTCATGCCCTCCTGTGAGGAGCATGAACCACGTTTCCTGCCAAATCAATATGTAATTCCCTCACCCCACCCAGCAAACTATAAGTCCTCAGGACAAGGGCTCTCTCTCTCTCTCTCTCTCTCTCTCTCTCTCTCTCTCTCCCTCTGGCCCTCAAGCTCTCTGACCTTCACTGTCTCCCACTTTCTTTCTGCCTCTTTTTCTCTCTCTCTTTCTCTCTCTTCTTCTCTCCCTCTCTCTCCCACCTTAGCTTGGCCCATTCTCTTCCCCATCACTAATAAACCCTGCTTACATATTAAAAAAACAACAACAACAACTAAAACTGAAAGCAACAAAGGAACAAGACAAACAAAGAAACAAAAACTGATAGACATAGATTATAGTTAGTGGTTACCAGAAGGTAAGGGGGAGGGGGACGGTAGATGTGGATAAAGGGTGTCAAATACATGGTGATAGAAGGAGAACTGACTCTGGGTGGTGAATACACAATGTGATATATAGATGATGTATTACAGAATTGTATACTTGAAACCTATGTAATTTTACTAATATTGTCACCCCAATAATTTTAATTAAAAAAAAAACAAAAAACACTTAGGAATAAATTTTACCAAGGAAGTAAAAGACCTGTAACTCAGAAAATTATAACACATTGAAGAGAGAAATTAAATAAGATACAAATAAATGGAAACATATACCAAGCTCATAGATAAGAAAAATTAATATAGTTAAAATGTGCATACTACCCAAAGCAATCTATAGATTAATGCAATCACTATCAAAATACCAATGACATTTTTCACAGAACTAGAACAAATAGTCCTAAAATTTATGTGGAACCATAAAAGACGCCGAATAGGCATGGTAATCCTCAGAAAGAAGAACAAAGCTGGTGGTATCATACTATCTGATATCAAATTATACTAGAAAACTATAGTAATCAAAATAGCATGGTACTGGCATAAAAACAGACACATAGATCAATGGAACAGACTAAAGAGCCCAGAAATAAATCCTTGCCTATATGGTCATTTAATCTATGACAAAGAAAGCAAGAATTTACATTGGAGTAAAGACAATCTACTTAATAAATGGTGATTTATTAAAATTGGACAGATACACACATAAATATGAAACTGGACCACCATCTTACTCCATATACAACAATAAACTCAAAATGGATTAAAGACTTAAATGTGAGACCCATAATAATAAAACCCCTAGAAGAGAATATAGAAAGTAAACTCTCAGACATTACCCTTAGTAGTCTTTTTACTGATATATCTCCTCAAACAAGAGAAACAAAAGAAAAAAAAAATGGGACTACATCAAACTAAAAAGTTTTGCACAGCAAAGGAAACCATCAACAAAACAAAAAAACATGCTATTGAATGGGAGAAGATATTTGCCAATTATACATATGATAAGCAGTTAATATCCAAAATTTAGCTTAAAAAACTCACGCAACTCAACACCAAACACCAAACAATCCATACGGAGTACATTTTTTAATTAAAATTTATTGGAGGTGACAATAGTCAACAAAACTACATAAATTTCAAGTGTACAAATCTATCATACATCATCTATATATTGCATTACGTATTTACTACTCAGAATCAGTTCTCCTTCCATCATTATATATGTGACCCCCTTTACCCTCTTCTACAATCCCCCCTCGCCCCTTACCCTCTGGTAACCATTAAACTGTTGTCTATGTCTATGAGTGTTTGTTTCATTAGTTTGTCTTGTTCCTTTGTTGCCTTAGTTTTATATCCCACATATGAGTGAAGTCATATGGTTCTCAACTTTTTCTGTCTGACTTATTTCACTTAGCATAATAGTCTCAAGGTCCAACCATGTTGTCGCAAATGGCAGTATTTCATCTTTTCTCATGGCAGAGTAATATTCCATTTTGTATATATACCATAACTTCTTTATCCAATCATCTATTAAAGGACCCTTGTGTCAGATGGATACTAGACATATTGGGGTGATCACTTGGTAAGTTATATATATATATATGTCTAGTCACTACGTTGTACACCTAAAACATATAATATTGTATGTCAACTGTAATTGAAACATTTTTTTAAAATTTAAATATACTCCATGTTCCACATTAAATACCATTTATAACTGTAAAAGAAAAGAAAAAGAAAGCAAAAGGAAAAAAAAAAAAGCCAAAAACTCCAAATAAAATAAGGGCAGAGGTCCTGAGTAGATATTTCTCCAAAGAGGACATACAGATGGCCAATAGACATATGAGAAGATGCTCAAAATCATTAATCATCAGATAAATGCAAATAAAAACCACAATGAGATACCACCTCACTCCCGTCAGAATGGCTATCATCAATAAATCAACAAAGAGCAGGTATTGTCAAGGATGTGGAGAAAAGAGTACTCTTATGCACTGTTGGTGGGATTGTAAATTGGTGTAGCCACTATGGAAAACAGTATGGAGGTTCCTCAAAAAATTAAAAATATACTCTAAATATCAAACTTTCTTTTACATAAACTTAAGGGTAACCATTCAACAAAAATCCAGAACGGAAATATATACTGTAATAAAAGAAGAAACAAAGGGAAACATCATAGAATAACACCACACAGAAATAATAGACAACAACAAAAGGGCAAAGAAACAATGGAGACACAGCCTTACCAGAAAACTAATGATAGAATGACAGGAAATCCTCACATATCAATAATCACTCTAAATGTAAATGGACTGAACTCACCAATAAAAAGGCCCAGAGTAGCAGATTGGATCAAAAAAACTAAATCCAACCATGTGTCTCAAAGAGACACATCTCAGCTACAAGGAAAAGCATAGACTCACAGTAAAAGGGTGGAAATTGACACTCCAAGCAAATGGCATGCAGAGAAAATAAGGTTCAGCTACACTGATATCAGATGAAACACACTTGAGGGTGAAAAAGGTAACAATGATTAAAACACTTCATAAAATAGGTATAGAAGGAAAATACCTTAACATAATACAGGCCATATATGACAAACCCTCAGCTAATCTCATAATTAATGGTGAAAAACTGAAGCCCTTTGCTCTACGTTCAGGAACACAACAGGGCTGTCCCCTATCACCTCTGCTTTTCCACATAGTGTTGTAAGTCCTCGCCAGGACAATCAGGCAAGAGGAAGAAATAAAAGGCATCCAAATTGGGAATGAAGAAGTTAAACTGTCACTCTTTGCAGATGACATGATGCTATATATAGAAAATCCTAAAGACTCCACCAAAAAGCTATTAGAAACAATCAACAAATACAGTAAATTTGCCGGCTACAAAATCAAGGTACAAAAGTCCATTGCATTCTTATATACTAACAATGAAATCTCAGAAAAAAGAAATACAAAAAACAATTCCTTTTGCAATTGCAGCAAAAAGAATAAAATACTTATGAATAAACTTAACCAAGGATGTGAAAGACCTATATGCTGAAAACTGCAAGACATTTTTAAAAGAAACTGAAGAAGACACAAAGAAATGGAAAGACATTCCGTGCTCATGGATTGGAAGAATCAACATAGTTAAAATGACCATATTACCCAAAGCAATATACAAGTTTAATGCAATCCCCATCAAAATCCCAATGGCATTTTTTTAAAGAAATAGAACAAAAAATCATCAGTTTTGTTTGGAACCACAAAAGACCCCCAAATAGCCAAAGCAATGTTAAGAAAAAAGAACAATGTGGGAGGTATCACACTCCCTGACTTTAGCTTGTACTACAAGCTAAATCAAAACAGCATGATATTGGCAGAAAAACAGACACGTAGACCAATGGAATAGAATTGAGAACTCAGAAAAAAACACACATAAATATGGACAGATAATTTTTGACAAAGAAGCAAAAAACATACAATGGAGAAAAGACAGCCTCTTCAATAAATGGTGCTAGGAGAATTGGAAAGCCATGTGCAAAAGAATGAAACTGGACTGCTATCTGTCACCATGTACCAAAATTAATTCAAAATGGATCAAAGACTTAAGCATAAGACCTGACACAATAAACTGCATAGAAGAAAACATAGGTACTAAACTTATGGACCTTGGGTTCAAAGAGCGTTTCATGAAGTTGACTCCAAAGGCAAGGGAAGTAAAAGCTAAAATAAACGAATGGGACTATATGAATCTTAAAAGCTTCTGCATAGCCAAAGAAACCATTGACAAAATAAAGAGGCAACCAAATGAATGGGAGAAGATTTTTGCAAACAGTGCCTCTGATAAGGGGCTAATATCCAAAATATACAAGGAACTCATGCAACTCAACAACAAAAAAACAAACAACCCAATTGAAAAAAGGGCAGAGGACCTGAAGAGACATACGAGACATTTGTATGTCCAAAGCGGACATACAAATGGCAAAGAGACATATGAAAAAATGCTCAACATCACTAATCATCAGAGAAAGGCAAATAAAAAACACAATGAGATATCACCTCACCCCAGTTAGAATGGCTATCATCAAGACAAACAGTAACAAGTGTTGGACAGGCTGTGGAGAAAAAGAAACCCTCATATACTGTTGGTGGGAATGCAGACTGGTGCAATTGCTATGGAAGGCAGTGTGGAGGTTCATCAAAAAATTATGAATAGAATTACCGTATGGCCCAGTAATCCCTCTCTTGGGTGTCCACCCAAAACATCTGAAAACATTTATCCATAAAGACACGTGTGCTCCAATGTTCATTGCAGCTTTGTGTACGGTGGCCAAGACATGGAAACAACCAAAATGTCCTTCGATAGATGAATGGATAAAGAAGTTGTGGTATATATACACAATGGAATACTATTCAGCAGTAAGAAAAGATGAAATAAGACCATTTGTAACAACATGGATGGATCTTGAGATTATAATGCTAAGTGAAATAAGTCAGACAGAAAAAGCAGAGAACCATATGATTTCACTGATATGTGGTATATAAACCAAAAACAAGAAAAGAACAAAACAAATGGGAAACAAATACTCATAGACACAGACAACAGTTTAGTGGTTACCAGAGGCTAAGGGGGGAGGAGGGTGATAGATGAGGGTAAAGGGAATCAAATATATAGTGATGGAAGGAGAACTGACTCCGGGTGGTGAACACACAATGGGATTTATAGATGATGTAATACAGAATTGTACACCTGAAATCTATGTAACTTTACTAACAATTGTCACCCCAATAAACTTTAATTAAAAAAGAAAGAAAGACCCCCCCAAAAAAAAATAAAATAAAATAAAAATAAATTTAAAAAAATTAAAAATAGAATTATCTTATGACCCAGCAATTCTTCTCCTGGGTATTTATTCAAATAAATCAAAAACATTAATTTGAAATAATATGTGCACCCCTATGTTCACTGCAGCATTATTTACAATAGCAAAGATATGGAAACAATGAAATGTTATAAAGATTATGTAGGGTTTGAGAAGCATACTGGACTTATTTGGGGGATCGCTTCATAGATTATATAAATGCCTAACCACTGCTCTGTACATCTGAAACTAATATAAAATAATATTGAAAGTTAATGATAATTGAAAAAGTAAAATAGTCACAGGGATGTAAAGTACAGCATAGGGAATATAGTCAATAATATTGGAATGGTGTCAGATGGGTAATATACTCATTGGGGTTATCACTTTGTGAGGCACACAAATGTCTAATCACTATATTGTTTGTACACCTGAAACTAATACAATATTGTATTCAATGGAATTGAAAAATAAATTTCTAAAAATTTTTAAAAAGCTAAAATATATGAGAGGATATGCATAGGTTATATGCAAATACTGTCATTTTGTGTAAAATACTGAGCATCCTTGGATTTTGATTTCTGAGCAGGGTCCTAGAACCAATCCCCAGCAGATACTGAGGGATGACTACAATTGATTTCACATATTGTTTTTCTTCTCTGCTGTTAGTCTTTATACCTATCTCATTTTACATTACATTATACCCTTTTCTTACACTTTAAGAATCTATAGTTATTTTTAAAAGCAGTTGGTGCTAAGCAAAATAAGTCAGACAGCAAAAGTCGAGAAACATATGATTTCATTGACATGTGGTATATAAAACTGGAAACAACAAAAGAACAAGACAAATAAATGAAGACACAAAAACTCATAGACACAGAAAATAGTTTAGTGGTTACCAAAGGGTAAGAGGGGAGGGGGGTGGTAGATGAGAGTAGAGTAAAGGGGATCAAATATATGGTGATGGAAAGAGCACTGACTCTGGGTGGTGAACACAATGTGATATATAGATGATGTATTACAGAATTATACACCTGAAATCTATGTAACTTTATGAACAATTGTCACCCCAATAAACTTTAATTTAAAAAAAAGGGGGGGATGTTTTTTTTTTTTAAAAAAAAAAAAAAAAAAACACCACCTGTTATAGCCTGCAATCAACACATTCATTTCTCAGGTTCCTTTTTAGCCTTCCTTAACCAAGAACAATAATAATATTTGAAATGAAATGATCTTTTAATGTTATTTGTTTGAATTTCACAAATGTTCTTGCTCATATATTCCCCATATCTTGCATTTTGCAGTAAAGACTCAAGATCTGCTTATGTTGTTTTATTTTATACTGAATTAAACTAGAAAGAATTCACAAATTCACTAGACTCCTGATTATTGGACATTAACCATAACAAAATAGAATCTCTATATAGTCAGGCCTTCCTTACTCAGTCTTTCCATATTTCCACATGTGTGTCTGTTTATAGTCCTGCCTTTTGATTAACTACAACAGTCCAGTAAGAATGGAAATTTGCATTAGTTCACATTGAACCAGAAAGGTCTGGAGGAAACAGTGTGATCCACATTATACAGGCTTTTAGAGGATATCAAATATTGCCAAGTGATGTTACTGCACTAATGCCATAACAACATACAAATTATCCATAAAAGCCATTTATATAGCAACAATCTAAATCTCAAGTTACTCACATGTTTGTGTGTGTGTGAATGATGTATATGTGTGTAGTGTGTGTGTGTGTTCACACTAAAAATTTTTTTAAAAGAAGCAGGTTTGCTACTGAACTGCCTTGATCAACTTTTAAATTAATATTTTATTTTACAGGAACATGTCCTCTCCTCCCCACCCCCATCTAAGGATTGATTAACAGCTCTCCCTCAAAATACCAGCTGGAAGTACGAGCTGAAGGTACAAGAATTGTTCCTGTCCCTTATCTATCAAAGCTTTCTCTTAGAGCAGTAGCTATAAACTGGCAGATGTGGAGCAAAATAAACTCAATTCAGATCCTCCTCTCCCCCAACTTATATATCACTCTAGGAAAAAGAGTCTGTGTGTCAATATATCCAAGCTGGAAAATGTCCAATTGTTTCACCAGCTAACAAATCCAAATAGAGAAAAATAATAATAATTTCACGAACACTTAGCCCTGCCCTGTCCCAGGGACCTACCCTGGAGGACCTTCAGAGGGGACCGTAAAAATTAGTTTCCTATCTTTGGGCTGAAGTGTGCAATGGCAGATCAAGTATCTTTGCAACGTCCCATCCTAAGGAGCACACTCCTGCACTCCACAGGCTGCTTAAACGGCATTCACATCATAAGCCAGGCTGCAGGGTGGGCTTTGTTACTCTTTTCAAACCTACAGTCCTGAAACTTCTTTCCCAAAAGCCCTCACTGCCTGACCAAAGATTACTTAGGTCCACTTGATATTTCCTTATGGAGACAAACTATAAAGAGGAAACACAAAGGGGAAAAGGTGCAGAATTCAAAAACACATTTTGTTTCCTCAACCTTCAAAGTATAACCACCATGAATGATTGGAGGAAATCATAACAACGAACATTTTATTGTTGGATGTCCTCTACAGCTTATTCATCTTGCATGACTGAAACTTCATACTTGTTGAACAGCAATGCCCCATTTCCTCCTCCCCTCAACCCCATCAACCACCATTATACTCTGTTTCAATAAGTCTATTTTAGATACCTCATATAAATCAGTCAGTATTTGTCCTTCTGCGACTGGCTTATTTCACTTAGCATAATGTCCTCCAGGCTCATCCATGTTATCACATATGGCAAGATTTCCTTCTTTTGAAAGCTGAATACTCCATTGTATGTATGAGGGGAGACAATTAAGTTCACAAACTCATCCTAAAACAGTGCTACACACCTCATTGCTGAATATCACTATAGTCACCTTCAAAGTACTCCCCTTGGGAAGCATGCACCAATGCCAGCACCTAGTCCACCCTTCAAAGCTATTTTGGAACTCTTTTTCTGGAATGGCCATCAGAGCTGTCGTTGTATTACCCTTGATGTCCTGAATGTCATCCAAATGTCTTCCTTTCAATATTTCCTTTATCTTTGGGTAAAGAAAGAAGTCATTGGGGAACAGATCAGTTGAGTAGGGAGAGTGTTCCAATACAGTTTTTTGTTGACTGGCTAAAAATTCGTTCACAGACAGGGCTGTGTGAGCTGGTGCATTGTCATGATGTAAGAGCCATGAATTGTTGGCAAAAAGCTCAGGTCATCTAAGTTTTTCATACAGCCTTTTCAACACTTCCAAATAGTAAACTTGGTTAACTGTTTATCCAGTTGGTACAAATTCATAATGTATAATCCTTCTGATATCAAAAAAGGTTAGCAACATCGTTGCAACAAGTCCAGTCCACGAATTTGTCACACCTCATATATACCACATTTTCTTTATTCATTCATCTGTTGATGGACATTTAAGTTTTTTCCACATCTTGGCTATTTTGAATAGTGCTGCAATGAACATGGGATTGCAGATATCTCTTCAAGATACTGGTTTCAATTCTTTGGGATATTTCCCCCATAAGTGGCATTAATAAATCATATAATAGTTCTATTTTTCATTTTTTCAGAAACCTTCATAATGTTTTCTATAGTGGCCACACCAATTTACATTCCAACCAACATTGTACAAAGATTCCAATTCCTTCACATCCTTGCCAACATTTATTACCTTTTTTTTTCCGTTTGTTTTAATAGCCGTCCTGAGCAGTGTGAGGTGATATTTCATTGTGGTTTGATTAGCATTTCCTTGACAATGAGTGATGTTGAGCATATTTTCAAATACCTGTTGGCCATTTGTATATCTTCTTTGAAGAAATATCTTCAAGTCCCTTGCTCATTTTTTTAAAATTGGGTTATTTGTTGGGGGTTTTTTAATTTAATTTCAGGAGCTTCATGTATTTTGGGATATTAATCCCTTATCATATATATGGTTTGCAAATAGTTTCTCCCATTGTGCAGGCTGCCTTTTCACTCTGTGATTGTTTCCTTTGCTGTGCAGAAGCTTTTTAGTTTGATGTCATCCCATTTGTCTACTTTTGCTTGTTGCTTGTGCTTTTGATGTCATAGGGTTATTGCTTTAGGCTGGATTTCCTTAAGCCATGTTACTGCTTCAAAGGCCTTCTTCGTTAAAGCTCTTGCTGTGTGTTGCTAAGTTGCATAAATTTCTAATTTATACAACCAGAGGCAATGACAAGTCCTCTCACTAGCACCAATTGTGATTTTAATGTAATAAGAATATAATAGCTTTTCATTCTTATTTCACTTTTCATGTCTGACTATAGAGAGCATAAACATCTTCTCTCCAGTTGTATTTTCTTATTCAGTCTCTTCCAGTACTTTGTAAATGGTCTTTTCTTTGCCAATTTATTTTAACAGGTTTGTTGGCTTTTAATTGATTTTTTAATATATAAAGATATTAGCTTTTTGTCATATATACATGTATATGCCCATTGTTTTTATCTAGTTTTCTATTTGCTTTTGATTTTAGGGTTTTAATATTTCTTAAATAAAAGGTTTCCTTTTCAGATAAAACCCATTAAATTTTATGTGTAATTTTTTCTATCAATTAAGCCTAGAAATTACTTACATATACATATAGTTATTTCTGTATGTATTCTTCTCATTTTTTATAGCTTGATAGTTTTAATTTAACTCTTCAGTATATTTAATTTCTTTTGAAAATTTTAAGAATCTAGACTAAATTTATAAACTTTCCTCGCAAATTTTCTTTAATTAGTTATTGAAAACATAAATTCTACACATATTCATGAGGCCTACGTAATTGTCTATTAAATTTGGATATATATTAGAGTCTGTTTCTAGAATAATATTTTCCATTGGCTCTTGTCCATTTTTGTATCCAAACACACTTTTAGTTAACATTATTTAATAATATATCCTATTATATGATGAATATTGTAACTACACATAACTCTTCTTTTTAAAACTCCTTTGCATATCTTGCCAGTTTATTCTCCCATATGAACTTCAGAAAAATTATGCCTTGTTCAAAAATTAAATCTTAGTGTATTTAATTGGAACACTATGAAATTTATATATGGAATTAGGAAAAATTAATATCATTATAATGTTTATTCTTTCTACAGATATCAATTATTTCCAAATTTATGTAGAGATTTAATTCAATTTCAATCAAAAGCCAACTAAGATTACATACACTCTCTTCTATGCACTCTCTTCTATGCCTCTCAAATGTTTTTTGTTAGGGTTATTCATTTATTATATAAAAATCATTTTATTACTATATTTTTACAACTAATTCTTGTCAGTATAAAGGAAAAGTCTTTCTTTTTATGTATTCATTGATATCCAGTCTTTCCTAAATTTTAATTAATTATAATCATTGTTTAATTTGAACTATTGGGCTTTATAATGATATAAGCAGTTTGCATGTAAAAAAGTGATAATAGTTTTATCATTTCCAGATTTCCAGTAGCATTATTTCTGATTCATTTTTTTTAATCCTGTTTTTTGCCATTACATTGAGAGGGAAAACAGCTTATATCAGTTGTATAAGGGATTTTGTAATACAGCTAGCTAAAAGAAAAAAAAAGAATTCGATTAAAAACTTGACAGTTATAACATAGTATGAGGTTCAAACTAGAGCTATTTAATCAGAAAAATGATTTTCAGAAATCTCCCTTTTGAGAGAACAGGGAGGGATGTCCAGGATGGTTTGACAAAGTAGCCATAATAGAAGATTAACTCAGGAGCACCTGCAAAGAACTACTGTTACAAAATAATTACCCTCTGTAAAATAATCAACACATCGAAAATTTTCTCATTAGGGTAACCTAAGGATACATTTTCTCATACCTTCTTTGAAATGTAAATATTCCTGGGAGAAATAACACATATAATTAAAGTCTCTGATGATTTATAAGAAGTGCCTTCCTTCTCATGAGACAAATTGAACATATGAGAAGCATTAGGTCCATGAAGAAAAGGGAGTTTAAGGGAGCATCAGTGAAACCAAAATCAGTCATACTTCAGTTGAGACAATTATTCCTTGAGCTGGCATTTTACTGATTTTTTTCCCTAAGTCATAACTTCCCTTTCCTCTCCTTTTCCATCACAATCATTCTCCACATTCATTACACCTGAGTTCTAGTTTCATTTCTTCCAGGAACAGGAATATGGTTTCAAGATGCCACCTAATACCCAGGCCTCAATTTACTATAAATTATTTGAACAAAATGATAACTTTGAAGTTTTATGATTTGTAAGTGTTGAGGTTTTAATTGTGCTTTGGAGGAGTAAAGGTGAAATGTTCTACCAACTATATTGATTTTCTGCAAGGCATAATGAAAATTTAATATTTTCTGTTTAGGACAAAAAAAAATAAAAGATGTTTCACTATCTAATCCAAAGCAAAAATGAAACATTCTGAAACCTTACTTTTAACTATGATATATTGATTTGTTATTTTAAGACCATCAGACTTGAGACACTAAGTAAAATGTACATTGCTGTGTTTCAAAAAATATTTTTTCAGGATGGTTATCATGTGGCATATTGAATACATACATTTATCTCTTTTCCCTTGTAAATCCCCATTAAGAAAACTGTAAAGGGGTTTTTTTTAAAGGAAGTGTAAACTTATAAGCGTAAGGAGACCTGTATAAAAACAATGGCATGGGTTGGGAAACAGAGAAATAAATAAGCGAAGCACAGAAGATTTTTAGGGCACTAAAATTACCCTGTATAATAGTATAATGGAGGATACATGTCATCACACATTTGTCCAAACCATAGAATGTACAACATGTAAAGTGAACCCTAATATAAACTACGGATGTTGGGTGATAATAATGGGTCGATGTAAGCTCATCAGTTATAACCAGTGTAACACTCCAATGAGGGATGTTCATAATGGGAGAGGCTATACATATGTGGGGCAATGGGGTGTATGGGAAAACTCTTTACTTTCCACCTAATTTTTCTGTGAACATAAAACTGCTCTAAAATTAAAGTCTATTTTCAAAAATGGCAGTAATATTTTGGGAGATGCAAAACAAAGGATGAATGGATATTTACTTTGCAGACTGGTAAAATTGAATCCTAAGTTGTCAATGGGAAAAGCTAAGCAAAAACCTAAATTACAAGCCAAAATCTTCAAAGGTCTCAGAAATCAGCAGCTCTAGACAATTCTGCTACTGAAAGTAAAGGTATAGCTCAAACTGGGAAGAAGTTTCAAAGTTTGATTAAGAAGGCCCAAATGAGTTCCCCTATTTTGCTCAGCTGAGTGACAGCCACCTATTTACTCTAGAAAATAGAGATGTTTTTGACTAGGACACCAAGCACAGTTAAAGTGAAGGGTACTCTTACTGAAGGAAGATTAAAGGAGTACCATACTAAAGGAGACTGAATGTTGAAACTCTAACCTTCTTACCTGACTTGGATAACAGAGCACTGGACTAACATCCTTATCTGCAGAATTTGATGAACCCACAAAAGAGAAACTAAAGATATTGATATTTGAATGTATCCTCAATGAAACAAAAGCAACTCAGCCTGTTGTGAATTCCACAATCAACATGCAATAAGCTTCTTAGTGGACTACACTTCAATATTAATCCACAGTCAAGGACCAACAGACATTGGAAGAAAGACTCTTAGTGTTAGGAGAGAGATAAAACAAAGACAGATAAAGGAAACTGAAGGAAATAGAAACCATTCAAGAAAAAGAACATTTTTAAAATTGTGTTATTGATTTAAAGAGAAATAAGATTTTACATCAATGAAGCATGAATATAATACTGCATAGAAGAAACTTTCAGAAAACAAAAAAAGAGCTTTGAGAATTTTTTTAAATGGTAGTAGGAATGAAAAACTCAATAGAATGACTCAATGATAAAGATAAAGATATCTCTCAGAAAGTAGAACATAAAAGACAAAGGCATGAAAAAGAAAAAAGAAAAGATAAGAAAATTAGAGGCTAAGTCCAAGAGGTCCAACAGACATCTTTCCAGAAAGACAGAATAAACAGAAAATTTTCCAAAACTGAAATATGTTTTCACATTGAAAGAATCTATGAGAACCCAAAACAGTAGATAAAAATAGACCTACTCTAAGATACATCATCAGAAAATATCAGAATTCTGAGACAAACAGACTGCTCTTAAAATGGCCAGAGAGTAATAAAAATCAGTTTACACATAAAGGATCAAGAATCAAATTGGATCACACCTCTCAATAGCAAAACTGGAAACTTAGAAGGTAATGCCTTCAAAATTATGAATTCAAATTATTTGCAATCTAGAATTCTATATCCAACTAAAATATCAATAAATGGTGAGTTGGGAATAAAGGCATTTTCAAATATATCTCAAAAATTTGTCTCCCAGTTACCTCTACTCAAGAAGCCAAGGGTGAATAAACCAAAAAAGATGAAGACATGGGGCCCTGAGGAAAGTGAACCAGTCAAGAAGGAATTAGGAAGAAGTCCCATAATGAGACTAAGGTATCAGCTTTGCAGAAGGCCTAAAGAGCAAACCGTCTGGATAACAGCAAGTCAAAAGCTTCATTTGGGGAGGATTTGGGGGAAGATGCTGGAGTAGGAAACACCAGGCATCCACCTTCCCACTCAGATAAAAATTACACTGGCATAATCTCTCTATATAACTATTTTGGAACTCTAGAGTTTATTGAAGGCTTGTCAGAGGAAGACATGGACAGTGAATTGCAGTTAATTTTACTTACTTTCAACTTCAGCTCTTAGCTCTGCAGCAGCTACCTCTCCCCCATCCTCCAGGCCCATGGCAGGCAGCTGTGAACACTCTCCTAGAGCAGCTCACATGCAGCTTGTGGAAGACAAGGTGGGCAATAAGGACTTGATCCTCCAAATATAGGGAATCTTTATTCACTACTATTTTGTTTTGTTTTGTTTTGTTGTTTTGGATAAACTTTTTCTGCGTGTGTGTGTTCGTGTGTGTGTGATTTTTTTTTAAATTATTACCTTTTCAGTTGACATTCAACATTATTTAAGTTTCAGGTGTATAGCTGTAGTGCAGGGAGTCTGGCGGGGTCTCTGCTCCCGCTCCCCACGAAAGAACGCAGGATATGGTAAGGCCAAAAAGGAACACCCACGGAGCCATAAGTCAGGGAGTCATATCACTATATTCTCGCTGGCGGCATCCGCCTCTCTGCAATCCGCTCTTGCTAGCTCAGCCACCATCTTCTTGCTAGCCCCCATGTTTTTGCTAGCGTAGCCACAGCAGTTATATTAGTGGCCAATGGCTCACTGGTTATAGCTGACGGCCAAGTAGCCACAGCTGATGGCCATCCAATCACAGTTGATGGCCATTTACTACCTGAGCCAGCACCTTTCTATGTGAGGCCGAGAGCCTGGAAACTGCTCTTTGGGGCTCTGTCCCCATACTCCACCTCTACAGGCTCTCGCCTCACAATCTATGCGACAAGTGTCTTCCGTGAGGGGCCCTGTGCGAGGAGCCTGGAGGTGAATGCAATATCCTGGACACAGGCTCTTTGGGCAAAGCCAGGGTTTCTGAGGGCACCACCAGTACTTCTGGGCACAGCCAGACTTCCTGGGCTTCTTAGGGTACCACTAGTTTTCCCGGACACAGCCAGGGTTTCTCAGGGCACCACCAGTGCTTCTGGGCACAGCCAGACTTCCTGGGCTTCTTAGGGTACCACTAGTTTTCCCGGACACAGCCAGGGTTTCTCAGGGCACCACCAGTGCTTCTGGGCACAGCCAGACTTCCTGGGCTTCTTAGGGTACCACTAGTTTCCCCGGGCACAGCCAGGGTTTCTCAGGGCACTGCCACTCTCTCTCTGGGAACAGCCCGACTTCCTGGACTCAGCCATGGCTCTCAGGGCATTGCCACTCTCTCTGGGAACAGCCCGACTTTCTGGGCACAGCCAGGGCATCTCAGGGCACTGCCACTCTCTGGGCCTCTCAGGGTACCCTGCTGGAACAACAGCGACTCACAGTCAAGGTGCTTACGTATTCTCGGTGGTGGCTGGTCAAAACACAACAGTAAACATCCACCAGTTCCACTACATGGTGGTATGTTCCCAAGCAAACAGTCAAGTTGTCCATTAAATTAGGGATGGAAGGCAATTCCCCATAGTCCATAGTCATTCACCAGGGCTGTCCTGGGGGTGAGGGACGACCTGGACCTCACCCTCATTTCCCATGGAGGACTCAGCAAGCGTTTCCTGCTGGGACTACAAGTCCTGCATCCGGGCTGCCTGAGCAGGAACTTCCCTGGCCCACAGGGCCGCAACGACCTTTGTTTTCTCCGGCCTATGCTGGTTGGGGAACCGTCCACATCTTTCCACCCCTCCACGGGGGTCCAGCTCTCCAGCAGCTGCATGGCTTTTCCTGTGCTGGTGGGAGAACCGTCCACGTCCTCCCACCCCTCCACAGGGGTCCAGCTCTCCGGCAGCTGCTCCTCCTGGTCTTCCAGAGACTGAGTGTTCATACACACAAATTGCTCCACCACTCTTTGGAGAGCCTTAGCCGGCACCATATCCTGCTGATTACACCATGTGTCGTGCAGGGAGTCCGGCGGGGTCTCTGCTCCCGCTCCCCTCAAAAGAATGCAGGATATGGTGAGGCCAAAAAGGAACACCCACGGAGCCATAAGTAGGGGAGTCATACCACTATATTCTCGCTGGCGGCATCCGCCTCTCTGCAATCCCCTCTTGCTAGCTTAGCCACCATCTTCCTGCTAGCCCCCATTTGCTGCTAGCCTAGCCACAGCAGTTATATTAGTGGCCAATGGCTCACTGGGTACGCTGACGGCCAAGTAGCCACAGCTGATGGCCATCCAATCACAGTTGATGGCCATTTACTACCTGAGCCAGCACCTTTCTATGTGAGGCCGAGAGCCTGGAAACTGCTCTTTGGGGCTCTGTCTCCACAATAGCATAGTGGTTAGCCATTTAAATAATTTATGCAGTGATCACCCGATCAGTCTAGTACCCACCTGGCATATACATAGTTGTTGCAATATTATTGACTATAAGTATAGTTAATGCCATTTTATTATTCATATTTACGTTTTTTCTTCCCCCTTTCTTCTTCTTAAAGAAATCCCTTTAACATTTCTTGTGATACTGATTTGGTGGAGATACACTTCTTTAGCTTTTTCTTGTCTGGGAAGTTGTTTATCTGTCCTTTGATTTTAAATGATAGCTTTGGTGCGTAGAGTAATCTTAGTTGTAGAGTCTTACTTTTCATCATTTTGTATATTTTGTGTCAGTCCCTTTTGGCCTGCAAAGTTTCTTTTGAGGAATCAGCTGACAGTCTTATTGAAGCTCCCTTGTAAGTACCTAGTTGTGTTTCTCTTGCAGCTTTTAGGATTCTCTCTCTCTTTTGTTAATCTTTGCCATTTTAATTATGATGTGTCTTGGTGTCAGCCTCTTTGGGTTCGTCTTATTTGGGACTCTCTGCACTTCCTAGGCTTTAATGGCAGTTTCCTTCACCAGGTTAGGGAAGTTTTCTGTCACTGTTTCTTCAAATAGGTTTTCAATTCCTTGCTCTTTTGGTACCCTGTGATACGAATGTTGTTACGCTTGATGTCATCCTAGAAGGGTAACTGTTCTCAGTATCTAAGGGTAAACTGTCCTCAGTATTTTGGATTCCTTTTTTCTTTTTGCTTTTCTGATTCTCTGTTTTCTGCTACCTTGTGTTCCAAATAGCTCATTCAATCCTCTGCTTCATTTAATCTTCTAGAGATTGCTTCTAGTGCATTCTTCATTTTGGTTATTCTTTATTTCTGACTTGTTCCTTTTTTCTCTTTTTGGTTTCTATGTTTACTTTTATGCTTGCTATCTTTTTGTTAATGTTCTCACTAAGTTGCTTGAGCATCCTTATACTTATTATTTTGAATACTGTATCTGGTACGTTGCTTACCTCTGTTTCATTTAGTTCTTTTTCTGAAGTTTTCTCCTGTTCTTTCATTTGGGACATATTTCTTTGTTTATTCACTTTAGGCTACTTCTCTGTGTGTTTTTTCTATGTATTAGGTAGATCTTCTATGTCTCCCAGTCTTGGCCAAGTGGCCTTATGTAACAGGTGCCCTGTGGGACCCAGTGGCGCAGTCTGATCACCTGTGCCAGGTGCTCCAGGATTGTCCCTTGTGTGATTTGCGTGTGCCCTCCTGTTGTAATTGAGCCTTAATTGCTGTTCTCACATCAGTGGGTAGTATTGACCCTCAGGCTCACGAGCTGTGGGGTTTGACCACATTCACACTTTATAGGCTGTTGTGCGAGGGGCTTACCCCACAGAGCAGGATTCTCCACAGCAGGCTCTGGCACCTGCTAAGACCACCCTTTGGGTGTGCCACTTGTGAGCTAATTGGGTGATGCTCTGCTGTGGTCTGAAGCCAGCTTCCTGATATGTTGGTCCTGGGGCCTCTTGGAAGGAGCTCTGGTACAGGCCCATGTCAACCACTGTTTGTGACTGGCCTGGGACTGTAAAGCAATCCTCAGTTGGTTGCTGCCTGTGCTGGGCCTGGAGGTGCATGGGAGAGGCCACGGTGTGAAGTGAGGATGGCTACCACCAGTACCATGCCTGGGGTAGCTCTTCAAAAAGCCCAGGGCACCCTAGGCCTGCCACTGCCTTTCAGCTGTCCATAAAGCTCAGCTGCTGAAAGATGCTCCAGCAGTATGGGAGTTGGATAAGGCAAGTTCTCAGGGAGTCACCAGGGTTGAGAGAGCCAAGTTCACCAGGCCCATGCAGATTCAGATTTGGTCATGTAAGAGAAGGGCTCAACATAGGAAAGATGGTGTCCACCTGTAGGGTACATGGGAGGATGTTTCTACATAGGGAAAATAATACAGTCATTATGGAAGACAGTATGGCAGTTCCTCAAATATTTTTAAATAGAATTACCATATGATCCAGCAATTCTACTTCTGAGTATATAACCAAAAGAATTGATGGTAGATCCCTAATGAGATATTTGTACACCCATATTCATAGCAGCATTATTCGCAAAATTTAAAATGTGGAAGCAACCCATGTTTCTATCGATGAATGAATAAACAAAATGTAATATATATACATGGAAAATATATATATATATATATATATATATATATATATATATATATATATAACATTTTGTTTATCTATAATATATAATGGAATATTATTCAGCCTTAAAAAAGGAAGAAATTCTGACATATGGTACAATATGTATGAACCTTGAGTACTTTATGCTAAGTGAAATAAGCCAGTTATACACACACACACACACACACACAAAATACTGTATGATTCCACTTATCTGGTATTTAGAGCAGTCACATTCACAGAGGCAGAGCATATAATGATGGCTGCCAGGGGCTGGAGGGAGGGAGAAATGGAGACTTGTTGTGTAATGGGCATAGTTTCAGTTTTGCAAAATGAAAAGAGTTCCAGAGATGGATGGTAGTGATGGTGGCACAAAAATGTGACTGTGCTTAACACTACTGAGCTGTATACTTAAAAATAGTTAATATGGTAAATTTTATGTGACTTTTACCACAGTTTTTAAAATTGAAGTAAAAGCTCTAGTAAGTATGTCTCCAACAGATGAAATAGATACATTACCTGACTTTTTTGATGAATTAAGAGATTTAAAATTTTGAGGGATAAATTGAGGATAATAGATAAGTACAGAGAAAACAAAGCAAATACAAAACAAGGCAATTATTAATTCCAGCAAAATAAATTTTAAAATCTGTGCAAATAAGGAAAATAATCACATGACTAAACTAGGCCCACCTCTAACATTAAGGGGAAAGGTAGGGGAGATAGGGTGAGATAAATGAAGGCCCATATATCATAAGACTATACATTTTAAAAATATAAATTAAACTAAAAAAGTATTAAATAAAATATATCTATCATCTACCTAGGTAGATTACCTGGAAGACCAGGATTGAATTCAAAATCCTCATACACCTCAGAGTTCCACGCAGAACTTGGCATGGAAGGAAAGCCAGCAACTGGCCCAGACTGAGAGCCTACCCCCTTCCCTTTCAGCCTCAAGGTCTATCCCATATACTGAGGAGCTTTGTGGCCATGTGTCAGGACACCCACCCACATGCTCTGACCACTCTTTCACAAACACTTGCCTCATGAGTACGCACTCAGGTGGTATCATCCACCTTCAGTAGGACACACAAGGATGGGGTCTGCATGGAACTTGGGAGCAGCTTTATGGTGATTTGGGCAGGGAATTCTGAGTTCTCTGGATACAGAGTAAGATCTGAAAATGGAGCCTCCCTGAACCTGTGAATTCCCCTTCCATGAAGAAGAGCCAGAACAAAACCTTCTATAGTGAGTCTTGCAAGACAAGGACCCCTTTGCAAGTTTCTAAGAGTAGTACTTATGGGGCTCAGCTGAAAATAGCATTTATATAATCATGGTAACACAAATAATAAATATTAATATAAAAATGTTAACATACAAAATTTTCAATAGGATGAGGAGAATATAAAGCATGCAATGCAGTACTTAGTATAAAAACAAGTAGGAAGGAATGAAAGAAAGATAAAGCCTAATATTTTATAGTGGGAAGTTAATAAACAATGCCTACAAGGGAAAAACCTAGAAGTTGCAGTACTATCATTTTACTTAGAGATATGAAAGAAAATGAAAAAAGAAATAGCTAAAACCATTGAGCTCTAGGAAATGGAAAATGAAGGCAAGCAGAGTTGTAGGGAGTGTTATTCTTTGTTGTAAACATTATGAAACTGACAACTAGGCACATATTAACTTTAATACAAAAAAATAAAAAACAGTATAGTAAAAAAGAATAATTTTTCAAATGTATTAAACCAATTCCACCTCAATATGAGTTCCGGGGAGCTTTTCATTAACCTGGTTCTTTCAGAATAGCAACATTGTAAGAGGCAGAAGTTTAGGGGAGAATGTTAATGCTTAACATGTAAGAGGAATATTGGTGATAGAAAAATTTTTAGATTAACATCCTTTTAGGTTTTTGAGGGCACTACATGTTTGAATTAATTTATTCAACTGGCATTTATTGAACATCTATGAGAAGTCATTGTGCTAAAAGCTGGGAATACAGAAATGTGACAAAAATGTTAAAAAGACATTTTCTGTCCTTATAGTGCTTAATGTCTGTAGCAGCAAGGGGCTACGTTTAAGTGGCCACAGAATTTGTGTGTCGAATACGCATTCACCATGTACACTGAGACGGAGTTGAGGCAGCAAAACACTATTTATTAAGTGAGGCAATAAGTAAGATAGACAGAATAAAGCAAAGTAAGACAAAGAGCAGCAGCGAGTTCTCACCACCCAAAGAGTGTTTCCAAGGCGCTGGGGAACCAAGACAGCGTCTTGGCTTCAGGTGTGAACTGCGAGCGTCCCCATCGGAGAGTTCTGACGAGGGTTCCCCCAGGAAACTAATTATATAGGGTTTTTTCCAATAGATTACTAGTCTGGAAAGAATGTTAGGCCATAGCAATTACAATCAGCAAGCATGGGGACAATGAATCACAAGTTTCAGGGTAATTATCTAGGGTAGAAGGCAGGGGACATAATTTCGGCAGTTTCACAATATACACGAGGTTACTATGGCCACAGGGCAACCTATGTGATCCGATTCGTGTGTTCCACTGGCGGGTCAGCTATTGTTCAACCAGGAAGGCTGGCAAGGCCTTCCTGAGTTTAATCCTGCTGACAGAGGAGTCAATGTCCAGTCCCGGTAACATTATTGAATCAAATATTCATTCAATGAATATAAAATATCAACTGTAGTACATGCCTGTGAAGCAAAGTTCTTTGTGCTAAGAGTGTGTAGAACAGGTAAACCTGATTCAGTGAGGAGAGTGGGAAAGTATTCCCCAGAAATAACACTAAGCAAAGATCTTAGTGATGAGTCAGAGTGTTCACTAGACAAATCCTGTGGGGAAGGGAAGAGTATTCTGGGAGGGGGAAACAGCATTTCCAATAGCATCTTTGTTGTTTCCGGTTTGGATTTGTTTGTTTAGGAGCTTTGTCTTGCATTTTATTGACAAACTTCCATACTTTACTGTGGACCTTTCTGGGTTGTTACATTTCCAAATCATGGAAAGAAACGGGTATATTAAAGAGAACTGAAGGGAGCTATTATAGGTGGGTTGCAAAGTGAGATTCTGACTGTATAGGTTGATGAGGTCTTTTATATAGTGACCAAAATTTCTGTGTTGTTGTTTTTTTCTCTCTGAGAAGACAAACAGGAAGGATTTTCAGAGTCTTTGGGGTAGTTCAGGTGCTCCAAGGACAGACACTACATTGGGATTAAACATACAAGGATTTTATTAAGGGAAACTCCTATGAGAGGAAGTGGGGTGGGAGGGAGGCTAGGAGAGTAGTCAGACTACAGTTAAATCTGATCCCTATATTTGTCCTCATAGCTGAGATGTGTCTCTTGTAGGCAACATGTGGTTGGGTTTAGTTTTTTGATCCAGTCTGCTACTCTGTTCCTTTTTAATGGTGAGTTCAGTCTATTTACATTTAGGGTGATTATTGATACAAGTATTAGAGGATTTCGTATCATTCTCTTATTTTATGGTAGTTCAGAGTTTCCATTGTTTCTTTGCCTTTTTGTTGCTGTGTGTTATTTCAGTGTGGTGGTAGTCTATGATTTTTCCCTCTGTTTTTTCATTTTTTATGTTATATATTTCAGTTCTGGATTTTTTTTTTTTTTTTTTTTGAGAGGTTACCATTAAGTTTATGTAAAAGAAAGTTTCATAGTTACAGTATTCCTTTTTCTTCAGCATCCTTTCTTTCTCCATTCCCTTTTGCTGGTTCAGACCTTTACTCCCTCTCCTTTTATGTTTTTGTTGTCAAAAGTTATCCCTACTTATGCTGTGATTTGATTTCTGCATTGCAGTAGCAAGTTGTCTTTTTCTTTTATTTATTTTTTTTAACTGACTCTGGGTGATGAACACACAATGTAATATATAGATGATGCATTACAGAATTGTACATTTGAAACCCATGTAATTTTCCTAACCATTGTCATCCCAATAAATTTTAATTAAAAAGAAAGGACAACTCAGCTCTGCTGTTGTAATGTGAAAGCAGCCACAGACAACAGACAGTACATAAATGAATGTGTGTGGTTGTGTTTCAATAAAATTTCACTTGCGGATCAGAAAAAAAAAAAATCTGATCCCTAGTGAAGGAGAGAGGAAAGGAAAGTTGGGTGGAAGAGGAATTTGCCTGGGACATGAGACTAAAACAGAGACAGTCCTGGGCACGCCAGGAAGGTTGGTTGTGCCTGACAGAGGTGTTCTAGACTGCCAAGCTGTCTAAGGAAGGTTTGGCAAGGCCATCAGGGAGACTTTGAGCCAAACCATTTAGAAGGGTCCTTTGTCCCCCAGCAAGGGCCTGCCTTAGTATCATCATGCTGCTCTCAGTCACCAGCAAGGAGCAGCTCTGGGAAGCTTGGCCTTGGTGAAAAAGCAGCAATGCAGTTAAAAGTGTAGAAGCTGAGGCCCTAGGTCAATACGTGTCCTATAGTTGGAGATCTGTGAGAGGTGCATTCACCTGGTCACCATAGTGTTGGAGGAGGTATTGGGGAAGGAGGAGGGGACAGAGTAGGTCTTCATTTTGTAAAGACCACCTAGGCTGAAAAAAGAAAAATTGAATTGGAGCAGGACAACGGTAAATGCAAGTAAACCATGTAGTAGACCAAAGATAAAAACAGAATACAGATTGAGTGTATGCAAAGAAATAAGTGCTTTAAATAATGAAATGAGTACTTTAAATGCTACATAGTATTTTTTATAATCCCTGATTGAAACTTTCACAGTCAGGATTTTCAGTTTACCTGAAAACACAATATCTTTAAAAGGCATTTAACTCCTAAACTCATTAAGAGATTCTCTTGTTAGTTTTATAACAATATTTATTATCCAGTGGGTGTTTAACCATACAGGTTCAAGGATCACAAATGGGTAATAACAATCAGTAATCAAAAGAAACATCTAACCTACCTCAGAAAGTCCAGATTGGCTTTTATTTTATTCCAGTCTTTTTTTGTTTTTTTGGTTTTTGGTTTTTAGAATGGGAATAGTTGTGCTGTTTTATAGGGGTGTGTTTGCTTACTTGTTTTCATTTCAGGGCTTAAGGAAGAATTTTCTGGTAAAGTTCTCAAAGATGTATGATGCCATCAGATTGAGCTACTTTTACAGCCTGTTGATTTTTTTCATCATCTGTGACATGTCATATCTATAAGAACCACCACTTTATGTTTTGTAATACAAACCAGCTAGATGATATCCATCTCTTTTTTTGTTTATTTTCTCAGAATCAGTTACTTTTCTGGAGAAGGGAAGATATTTCACTATTTAGAAATGGGTTTTTTTTGACAGCTGTAAAACACAGACTTCAGTCTCCTGCCCCATAAACTTTCGTACAATGTCTTTTTTCCATTTACCTTAAGTTGCAAGTTCAAACACAGACTTGATTTATATAGCTATCTGCTCTATTCTAAAGAACTCTAAATATCCAAGATGATCTGAGTTCTTTTTTTACAAGAGAAATGAATAAAACTGACACATAATAAACATTTCTGACAAAAATGCTACTGTGCTCACTATATTTTTCATGACCTTTTCTATGTTCTTTTAATTTAAAAATTCATTGCATCCTTTCTCACACCAAATTCAGCTTTTCAGACTTAAATTCTGTAGTTATACTTAGCATATTGTCCCCGATAGCTTCTCAATGTATATTTTTGTTAACATCCCTGAAAAATTAATCCACTATTTCTTCACTAAAGATCAGTGATGATGGTAGAATCCCTTATACTCTCAATATTTCAGTAAGACTCTCTATTCCTACCTAATTAACTTGCAGACTGCCTTTTGTCACCCAAGTGTCTTATGCCTCACCTATTAAATTTAAAACAAAGAAGTATTTGACCTCCACTCATGCATGAAAATATCAGAACTTATCATTTCTGACTGACCTTCAACTTTATTCCAAAATTATCATTCAGCAATAGAAACAAAGTAATTAGAAAGTAAGTATTTTTTATTTTTTAAATTTATTGAGGTGAAATTGGTTAGTAAAATTATATCAATTTCAAGTGTACATTTCTATAATACATCATCTATATATTGCATTGTGTGCTCACCACCCAGAATCAGTTCTGCTTCCATCATCATGTGTTTGATACCCTTTTCCCTCTTCTACCACCCCTCTCCCCCTTACCTTCTGGTTTAGTGAACTGTTTAGTGAACTGTTGTCTGTGTCTATGAGATTTTGTTTCTTTGTTTGTCTTGTTCCCTTGTTGCTTTCAGTTTATATCCCATATATAAGTGAAGTTATATGGTTCTTGACTTTTTCTGTCTGACTTATTTTGCTTAGCAAGATAATCTCAAGATCCATCCATGTTGTCGCAAATGGCAGTATTTCAGCTTTTCTGATGGCCGAGTAGTATTCCATTGTATATGTGTGTGTATATATATATATATATATATATATATATATATATCATATCTTCTGTATCCAGTCATCTATTGAAGGACACTTTCGCTATTTCCATGTCTTGGCCACTGTAAATAATGTTGCAGTGAACATCAGAGTATATGTATCTTTACAGATAAATATTTTCAGAATTTTTGGGGTAGATACCCAGGAGAGAGATTGCTGCATCATTTGGTAATCTTATTCTTAATTTTTTGAGGAACCTCCATACTGTTTTCCATAGTGGCTGTACCAATTTACATTCCCACCAACAGTGGGTTCCTTTTTCTCTACGGCCTCTCCAACACTTACTATTGTTTGTCTTGTTGATGATAGCCAACCTAACCGGTCTGAGGTGATAATTCATTGTGGTTTTCATTTTCATTTCCCTTATAGCTAATGAGGTTGAGCATTTTTTCATATACCTGTTGGCCATTTGTATGTCTTCTTGGGAGAAGTGTCTGTTCAGGTCCTCTGCCGATTTTGTAATTGGATTTTTGTGTTTGTTTTGTTTTCTTTTTGAGTTATAAGAGTTCCTTAGTTCTTTATAACTGAATATCAGGTCTGCTATATGTTCTCATAAGGCAAAGAAAAAAAATGTCTATAAAGCATAGAACCACTTTCAGGTAGCTAAAACCATAACATTCATTCTTTCAAGGAGAATCACATTAGTAGTGAAAAACATTGTTCATATCTGCTACAAAGGCATTTAAATTATTCTCTCAGTTTGGTACCCTGGTTCTCAAATTATCTTCCAAAAACTGAAGCAATTCTTCTCTGTATCTATTCACATGACATAAAATGAACTGGTGACCAGTACAGACAATCTCAGTGGAATAAGCTACAGGAAATTTTCATAATTTCCAAATTATCTGCTCTAATAAGCACTTAAGTTTTGGTCCACACATAATGTAGACATTTAACCTAGTTGCTCTCCTTATTTTCTATGTTTTCCATTTCTTTATAAATGCCTTCTCATGACTAATCATTATCTCTTCCCTCCTGTGTATACTTTGTATGATTACTAAATCAGAACAGTAGAGCATAGCTCCTAATAGTTCTTTGGTTTTTTGCTATTGTTCTTTTTTCCTTAACTAAGATATGAGCTTTTTGAAAGCATAGTACTTGCCTTTAAATTCTTTTCTAATACTCCAGTCATTAACCAAAACAAGACTTTTTGCACAAGCTACACTTGCTTTCATTACAGAATTAATCAGCCCCTACTAATAGATAGGTTAAAGAGCTCTACTTGTGTTAGATATCTTGTAAGTAAGCAAGAGAAATCTCAAACTGGAGTAAACAAAAGTCTGTTTATTATTCATTTAAATGAATAATAAAGTCACTAAGTAGTGACTTCAGGTATGGCTTTATTCACAAGTCAGAGATCACTTATTTTCTTTGTATCCTCTGAATTGAAACTATTCTTGGGCTTCCTGCAGTGTTTTCTACAACTTCAGTTTCCCATAACTATCATACAATCCAGCGCCAGAGGAAGTACTTGACAAAAGCACTAATAAATTGAGTCTTCTTGGTTGAAATTGATCAGGTTGGTGGTGTTGACTGGCTTAGCTTGGGTAAGGGCTCCAGCTCTGGAGCCCAGGGGTAGAGGCAACTCCATCCCAAAGCTTGTAGGCCAAGAGAGAAGGCAGAGTGGCCTCCAGACAAAATTGTGGTAGGAGGGATACGGACAAGGTAGAACAAAACCAATCCATAGCCTTTTGTAGTACTGCATCCACTTTTCACTTTCAGGTGATTCGTTATTATCTTTCCTAGTGATAAATTTGGTCAAAATAGGAATCCTCTGTGGGATCTGTGTTATACTACCATGATGTTTCCTAACGGCAAATACATTCTGGAGAGCTATCAAACTAAATTCTTGTTTGTTCTTCCAGAAACAATTTCCAAATTTGTATAAAATAAAAATAAAAATATAATAGACTTCCACTGTCCTTTAGTGTGCTCTTCTAAAGCTCTCAATATAACAAACTCATGCAATTGTTTTTCATTATCTGTTTTTTGATGTATGAACAACAGCAACACCATAGAAAAATACCTTCCATTAATTTATGAAGCCTAACTTTTTTGTATTAGTTTTCTCCAATTCTTAATGGGGGTTCTAAAATATTTCCTTGAGTTAACAGTTCTTGACTAACGATTTTAGTTATTTTTATCCTTTTAAGCATGCCACTAAAAGCTCTCCATGGCAAAGGGAAATATGTTAAAAGTCTGTAGTTAATGTCTTCCCTGTGCTTAGGTGCCTTTTTTAAGAGGTCCATTCCTTTTAGCACTTTCAAGCCAGGTAACTGTATTCACCAGTGTCACTGCATTTTTCTCTTTCGTAAACACTTGAGAAACATGTGAAATGTCATTCTATCATTTCCTCTCCTCTTCCTTCCTTTTAAATATTTTGATAGAAAAATTTTTTTTTCCAAAAATATATTTGGTCTTATTCATTCATTAAAACTGTATCTTTGCATACTCTGGAATATTATTAAGCAACACCACAGTTTTTTGTAGTTTAGTTTTTGTTTGTGTTTTTGGCCTCTTGTCAGTTTCTTCCCACATTTACTCATTTTCATAAAATTGACCTTTATTCATCCAAACTTCTGTCAGATTTATACTAGTTCTGCCTTCTTTCCCTTAAGGCATGTTAGTATTTTCTTAAAGATGTGTTCTCCAAACAACTCTTTGAAGGAGTAGGATACTGCTTAAAGCTAAAACCACCATTTTTAGATTATTTTTGTTTTTTTATTCACATATCAAAAATGCAAACTAAAAGAAGAGTCATAAAATATTCTTAAATTTATTAATATTTCATATTTACATATATAAATACTGTGAGTTCCAAAATAGCAGTTTAAAGTACTGGGCATTTTTGTCTATTGATTTTAATTAAATTTACTCTAGGTTGTCTGGATTTCAAGTAAGAGAGAAAGGAGAAATAGATGAAAAAAATCACGAGCTAGCTTTTTAATCCCAGCTCTTGTGGAAAAACTAATAAGCCACCTCCACAGTGAATTTCTAGTGAATCATTAACCAGGGATTTGTTGCCTTGGTTACTGAGCCAGGTAGAAATTCCAGTAAAAAAGCAATGTGACCTATGAGCTCAGGAAACTGAAGAAGGGAAATTTCTGCATGATGATATTTGCAGTTTCTAAAGGAAGAAATGAGAACAGTAGAGAGAAAAAAATGTATGTTAAAATGAAAGTTAAAAAATAATACCTTGATTTTTTACTCAGTGTCAAGACGTTTACACACACACACACACACACACACACACAATCTTAATAATAGCACCTCAGTGTTTGAGATTTTACAAAATATAGACCATTTCCCATATATGAGACATCTTCCATCCTAGAAAACAAAGCTGTTTTTTTTTATCAGTGGTGACTGGCCATTCCATTGGTAAAGAATATTTTGATAAAAACATATGTACAAAACCAGCATTCAGGAAACAGAATAATTGTTTTTCCAAGCAAGTTATTTCTGTGGCTTTTTCATTGAGTTATTGGTCTATGGTTCTTTACATTATACTCTATCAAAATAAAAATCACATAAATATTGGTACCAAACCTAGAACCAAAGGCAAAAACAAAAGGCAGAATTTGAAGACATGACTTTAATTATTACCCTTATCTTTATACTAAACTCAGCATCACACTGAAGACATTGATGGTTTACTAAATAATATCCAGTGGTGGCAGAGAATAAAGTATCTGCAATGGTTCAATTTGTTCTGTTTCGCTGGAGAACCATGAATACCACACTATCCAAGCCATATTTTTCACTCTTTTGGAACAATTGTCCAACACAATCCAGTTTATGTTAAAACCAAGACTCAATGATAGAGAGTTAAAGGCCTGACAATTCACAGCTTCCCATGATAAGAATAGAGCATCTAATAAAAAACAATAAGACAATATCAGGCACATTCAGGGTGGTAAAGCAAAAAATCATACGATCATATCAATATATGAAAAAAAGAATTCATTAAGATACAATGTCCATTTATGATTAACACATTTAATAAAATGGGTATAGAAGGAAAGCACCTCAACATAATAAAGGCCATACACAAAAAACAGTCATCAATACTTAGTGGTGAAAAACGGAAAGATTTTCCTCTAAGATCGGGAACAAGACAAGAATGCCTCCTCTCACCACTGTTATTCAACACAGTATTGGAAGTCCTAGCCAGAGCAATTAGGCCAGAGACAGAAATAAAAGGCATCCAAATTGGGAATGAAAAAGTCAAATTGTCACTTTTTGCAGATGACATGATTCTTTATATAGAAAACCCTAAAGACTCCACCAAAAAACTATTAGAAACAATAAACAAGCACAGTAAAGTTGCAGGATACAAAATCAATGTACAAAAATCTACTGCATTTTTTTATACTACCAATGAAATTTCAGAAAAAGAAATGAAAAAGCAATTGCTTTCGTAATTGCAAAAAAGAATAAAATACCTAGGAATAAACTTAACAAAGGATGTGAAGGACCTCTGCACTGAAAACTATAAGACATTATTAAAACAAGACACAAAGAAATGGAAAGATATTCCATGTTCATGAATTGGAAGAATCAACAAAGCTAAAACGGTCATATTACCCAAAGCAATATACAGATTGAATGCAGTCCTCATCAAAATCCCACTGACATTTTTTAAAGAAATAGAACACACACAAAAAATCATCAGAGTTGTATGGAATAACAGAAGAACCTGAATATCCAAAGTAGTCCTGAGAAAAAAGAAAAGGGCCAAAGGCATCACGCTCCCTGACTTCAATTTATTTGACAAATTGACAGTAATCAAACAGCATGGTATTGGCAGAAAAACAGACACACACACACACACACACACACACACACACACACACCAGTGGAACAGAATTAAGAACCCAGAAATAAACTTACATGTATATGGGCAAATTATTTTTTACAAAGGAGCCAAAAACATACAATGGAGAAAAGAAATCCTCTTCAATAAATATTGCTGGGAAAATTGGAAAGCCACATGCAAAAGAATGAAACTAGACTGCTATCTGTCACCATATACCAAAATTAACTCAAAATGGATCAAAGACCCAAATATAAGACCTGAAACAATAAATTGCATAGCCGAAGATAAGTACTAAACTTATGGACCTGGTCTTAGAGAGGTTTTTCTGAATTTGACCACAAAGTGCAAGGGAAGTAAAAGTAAAAACAAATGAATGGGACTATATCTAACTAAAAATCTTCTGCACAGCAAAAGAAACCATCAACAAAACAAAGAGACAACCAACCGAATGGGAGAAGATATTTCCAAACAGCACCTCCAAATACAGGCTAATATCCAAAACATATAAAGAACTCATATAACTCAACAACGAAAAAGCAAATAATCCAATTTAAAAATGAGCAGAGGTTACAGAATTGTACACCTGAAATCTATGTAATTTTACTAACAATTGTCACCCCAATAAATTTAATAAAAAAAAAAAAATGAGCAGAGGACCTGAACAGACACTTCTCCCAAGAAGAAATACAAATAGCTAACAGATATATGAAAAGTTGCTCAACTTCACTAGCTATTAGTGAAATGCAAATCATAACCACAATGAGATACCACCTCACTGTGGGGAGCCATGGTTACAGGTGACTCTCAGCTTTACAGAATGGCTCGGTCTATGCTACCTGTTTCCTCCCCCTGAGGCAATTGTCTCTGCCTGCACCTGGGGGGAGCTTGAGCTTGTAAGCTGCTGAGGAATGTGGTGGGAACGGCCAGTTCCCGGACACAGAAGGCTGATGCCTATCAGGGCAATTGATAAGATAATTACTTGTGAGAGTTTCAGTGAATTTTGTATCCTCTATGTGAAAGTTAAAGAATTTACATTTGTTATGTTAATACATACTTGCACTTACTCAAACTGCTTATATGGGTGCAGTAAAATAAACTCAGGTGACTTCAGCATCACTGGAGCCCGCGATCGCCATCATCATATGTGAGAGTGTCTTTTATTCATTCCCACTCCCCCATTCGGGAACCGATCGACTTGTGGCGGCTGGCCCGTCACACCTCACACCTGTTAAAAAGGCTATGATCAGCAAGACAAATAATAACAAATGTTGCAGAGGTTGTGGAAAAAAAGGAACCCTCATACACTGCTGATGGGAATGTAAATTGGTTTAGCCACTATGGATATGGACAACAGTAGGTAGGTTTCTCAAAAAATTAATAGTATTATCATATGATCCAGAAACCCGTCTTCTGGATATCTACCAAAAAAATCTGAAAACATTTATCTGTAAAGATATTTGTACCCCTATGTTCATTGCAGCATTATTCACAGTGGCCAAGACATGGAAACAACTGGAGTGTCCTTCAATAGATGATTGGACAAAGAAGATGTGGAACATATGCACAATGGAATATTACTTGTCTATCAGAAGAGATGAAATACTGCCATTTGCAACAACATGGATGGATCTTGAGATTATCTTGCTAAGCAAAATAAGTCAGACAGAAAAAGTCTAGAACAATTTGACTTCACTCATATGTGGGATATAAAACTGAAAGCAACAAATGAATAAGCCAAAAAAAAAAAAACAAGAACTCATAGACACAGACAACAATTTAGTGGTTACCAGTAAGGAAGGGGGGAGGGGAGAGGTAAGAGAAGGTAAAGGGTATCAAATATATGGTGACAGAAGGAGAATTGACTTTGAGTGGGGAACACACAACGCAATATATAGATGACATATTATTGAATCATACACTTGAACCCTATACAATTTTATTAACCAATGTCACCCCAATAAATTTAATTTAAAAAGAAAAAAAATAAGAACCTTAAATTCTGCCAACAGTTAGTGATAAACAGGCAGCATGATGTAACCAATAGTACAGGGCTGTGGCAGCAGTTGGTCTGGGTGTTTTTCCTAGCTCTACCATTTACTGACTGGGTGGCCTTGAAAGTGAAACTGACTGAACCTTGGTTCCTCAGGTATACAATGGAAATAATCATATGTACTCCAGAAGACTGTTATCGAAATTCGGTGAGCTAATGCATGTAAAACTTCTCCCTCGATAAAAATTGGTATCTTTCTTTCCTCTTATTTCCCATCTGAACTTTACTTCCATTTTTTTATTTACAAAAGTAGATTTCCTTAAATGCTTAACTTGATATTCTAAAATTTAGAACCTTTCCATACACCTTCTTCAAGTGCTATTTTTTCTTTAAGTTTAATGTTACTGTTAGCTTTCTTGGTCTGGTACCCTCCTTTAATATACGTAATCAAATACTTTGAAGCAAAGCTGGAAATACTAAAAGTTAAAAAGATAGACTTAAATGTCAGATTAGGAGTGTAAATTCCTCTAACATGCACATTGTCTAAAGTGTGCTCAAACTTGAATATAGTCACACAGAGCTCACACCAGGTCTTCCTGCCCCAGACATCAAGTGTCCATGATCAAGATATATTCTCAATCATAAATGACCCTGGGTTTACAATCTTTCGACCATCCTCTTATCTGTAATTGTAGGATTTCTTTCACTAATTTTGAAAATACTTAAAGTACTCTGCTCTAGTTTAGAGCTGGAGTCAGTAAAATGAGATGAATGTTTGGCATCTCTGGATTATTGCAAACTCAACAGAAGGTGCTGAGATTTACTTTATTCCCGATCTGGCTTTATTTGGGCTTATTTAAGCTTTTTTTTTATGAACATAATAGGTTTTCTGCCTTTATTCCCTGTCAAAGCTTTTAGATGCTTATTACTTGATATTTATTTATCCTTTACCTTTTAGAGACAGCCAGATCTTAAGATGTTTAAATATATTGCACAAATTTTGAATTTTTTAGGCTTCATTTTCATCTTAGTGTTGGCAACAACAAAATGGCAAAAAAAAAAAAAAAAAAAAGCCACTGGGGCTTTGAATTATCTGCTTAGTAAAACTTTTTTTCTTTCTTTCTCCGTGATTTAAATTGCACATTATATTTTACATAAATGAGATGATTTTTAAATATTTACCAATACGATTAAAGACTGAGTTAATAATAATATTTGAAGGTATCCACTTTACAGTGAACATTTTTATTCTCTGATTTCCTATATTTTCATGTAGAAGTTTATTATATGAAAATGGACCTTTGGCCTATTCTATGTCAGATACTGAGATAGATATAACAGAAAATGTTCCTGCTTTCAAGGGGTTTACAGTCTCCCAGAAGGGACCAACATGTAAACAAGTCGTTATATTGTCTTGCCCAAATTCCCTGGAAAAACAGCCTGAGTCAGGATGAAACTCTGAAGATTTATTTGGGGCATACAATCCCCAGGAAGGAAGAGTAAGGAAAACTGTAAGTAAAGCTGGAAAGATGGGAAACAATACAAAGTAATGTATTACTGTGCTGACAACTCCTTTACAATAAACCCTGAAAAGACATAGCCGCCCACCGGTAGCCCATTTGTTCAGCTACACGGATGTCTGCATGAAGACATACTGTTTAGAGAAAGAAGTCTATGGGAAGGAAAGAGAGGACACAATGAAAGATAACATCTAAGCCTTACACCTATACTAATGTGCTAGCTGTCTTTCTCTAACAAGCAATCTCAGCTGCCCTGGGAGCAGTGGGCTTAACATAGGATATGGTTCAGAGGTAGAACCAATAAAACCATTTACTGCTACCCTCAAACATGTCAGAAACTCTAGAATCAGTTTCCAGTGGCAGAAATTAAGTCTCCCTGTTTTATCTTCTATGGCAGGTGATGCTCTCTATTGTGTCTCACTCTTACGAAATTTTTATCCTTTCCCAGATACATTCACTCAGAAGAGAAGATAAGTAAAATCAAATATAAGGGTGGTAACTAGTCTAACTAAAATTTTTGGTTTTATGGTTCTATGATTTAATGTATGCTGTAGCTTTTAGAATTCAGTTTCCGTATAGACTGCTGATGAGACTTTATGAATCCATTTAATCAGCAATTCTCTCATTCTATGGGTATCGAAGTATAAGTAGATTAGCAAAAAAGTTGGATATCAATGTCAATTTTATTCACTGAATACAAATGGTTTCATTCTGAACATCTATCTATGTCTTCTTCATGAAAATAGATGTCTCGACAGATTTTTAAGATCTCAATTTCCATTATTTTCAGCAATTCATACTATATTTATTAGGCATCTATGTGCTTTGTATTGTTCTAGACATTATATGTGGTTCCCCAAAAAAATGAATCCCTCCCTTTATAGAGCTTTCTATTTGGTTAAGGACACAATCTAGAATCAGAATCTCAAGAATGGAAGTTACTATGGAGATTTTTTAAAGCCAACACGTACACCCCAAACAGTTAATAATATGTAAGATAAAATAAACAAAACAAACAACTGTTATAATAGTTCAAGAAGAGAGATATTAGTATGTTTGAGAACTTAAAGAAGATGGATAGAGGAGGTGGTAAATGAGCTGTAACCTGAAGAATTCTTAGACCATACACATGTAAAGCCCAGTTATAGGGAAAGAGTATAAGCAAAAGAACAGGTAAAAATAAGCACAGCAAGTTCTCAGGACAGTGGGGAATGAAAATATGGAGCCCAGGAGAATGGAAGATACTGGTTGGGGAGCAACAGGAAATAAAACTGGTAGGATGGCAGAGGGAAAGATATGAAATCCCAGTATACCATGCCACAGATTTTTAAATACACATTGAATCCTATAGCCCAATTCTCTAGCTAATTTTGTTCAACCTTGCTAACCTTCCAGAAGTTCAAAATAGAATTACTAATGGTCTAGTGTATGGCTAAACCGGAATTAAGTGCCTAAAAACAGGAATAGCCGATATAATTCCAACGAGACAGCATGAGTCACACTGCATCATCTAGAATCTAGAATATGCACTCCAGTATATTTTAAGTATCCCAAAAAAGATGGTTTATGTATTCAAAAACATAGATTTTTAACGAGAGGTTACCACTTTTCTCTCCCCCCCCCACACACGTCTTTCAAAATAAAAAAATGCACAATACCATTTTCTACCATACAAAATGTTCCCTCTCTTCTGGCACGTGGAAAATTCCATCCATAAGCCTTTCTTCATATCTCTACAGCTTTTATTAGCAAAGTATCCAAATAAATTTTCTGTAACTGCAACCCAAACTCTTATTATTTTCTTGGAATTTCTATTTTCTTATTAATGTTCTTTTAGTTGCTGGAATCAAGGAGGTGATTTTAATTCTAGAGTTTTGTAGCTGGAACATGATCCTGGCAAATTCTATATACATGGTAAATCTCATGGATAATGCTATGGAAAATCTTTAGTAAAGTATCTGTAGTTTGTGGCAGACCCACAGCCACAGAGAACTTTAGACATAATTACCGCTTTTCAGATATTATTTGGAATTTGGTGACACACTGAGGACACATTCTGCCCCCATTTGAAAAGATATGTTACTGGTTGAGCTTTGGTCAGGCCAGCTATTGTCCTGATGACACACTGACAAATAGAACACTAAATGTGTGTCTGTAGCAAAGCAAGGATTGCCATTTGTGGTGGTAGATAGACTCCGGTGTGCTGATGGCCACTTCTTCAGCCTCCTGCCATCAAAGGCAAGGTGTGCATTAGCTCCCAGCTCTCCAGCCTCACCGTGAACTTTGAGCACAATTCCTTGAGGAACTGAGAAGAGACTGAGGCATTGAGAACCTGAGGAGGTATATGAGAAACATTCATTCACCAGACTCCTTATTCTTACTTCCTTTGCACTGCTTGCTTGTCCATTTGGCAGTAAATCCATGTGAATGGAAATTAAATAAGATCAAAGTTATTCTCGCTATACTTCAAAACTGGACTAGAATATGTGCTCTATCATAACAAAATCTGTTCGGTTTCTTAACATTGTTTGCCATTTTTTGAATGACAATATCATTTTAATTAAATAGTTAATATTTATTTCAGCTGCTATATACTAAGCATTGAGCTAGACAAACTGAGCTATTTAATAAGAAACAAAGAGCCTCTGCCCTCAAGGAACTTGGAGTCTACTGGAGGAGACAGACAAACAAATAAAATGTGTTTTATAGTGGTCTGTGGTGAGTCTGATGGGAACTCAGAGGGGCACCTCACCCAACAAGTTAAGAACAGAGGCCTGAAGGAGGTGGAAAAGAACACCATAGAAGCATCATCTTAAAAGGCTTGTTAAAAGAAGTGACACTTGAACTAAGCTTTAGTATGAATAGTCAGAAAAAAAATTAGATGAAGACATCCCAGAGGGAAAAGCATAAACCAAGGAAAGGAAGAAATAAAGTGTGATGTATGCAAGGACCCAGAAGCAAGGTGCTGCCACTAAAGCATAAAATGTGAGGCAGGGATGGCAGAAGATGAAGTTTTGTATGGGCCATAATAGACTTTGAGCTTTATCCCATAGGTGAGGAATCATTGAAGGTTTTATGTTGATGAATAAATAACATAGTCAGATTTGCGTTACCCACTGGGCAATGAGTCACCTAGAAGAATTAAGTCAGTGTCAGTTTTAGTTAGGTCTTGATAAAGAGAAAAGAAGATATATGGATAAGTTCTCAGTCACATGAGCTTGTGTGTTACCATGGTCTCCCATCCAAAAGAGTTTGTTTTCCTTCGTGTGTGTGTGTGTGTGTGTGTGTGTGTGTGTGTGTGTATGTGTGTGTGTGATGAAGAGACATATTAATCTATATCTTTTAGCTTCTGGGAAACCACCTTTATAGGAATATAAAAATGTTTATAAGAATGTTCACAAATACTTTTGTGAGTTACATAGCAAAGATGATAAGGGAAGCTAAAATAATATTATTCTGGGAGCGTATAATTCCAGATGCAATGTATGGAAAGAAGGACTCTAACCAATATCTCTCAGAGAATTGTAAACTGAAATTCTGCTACTGAAACATAATCCAGCCCTGCTAATATAGCATCGTCAAATGTTAGACTGTCCACAATTATCAAGAACATTCAGAGTCCACCTAGTCCAGGTATCTAAATATAACAATCCCTAGAGAAATTCTTTTAGCTGAGGACCATGAGTAGGCCAGAAGTACTCATTGGGAATGACTCAACCCATACGCATAGAGAAGGGAAAAAAAAGCATACAAATATAAATAATAAGTAATGAGGTTTTGAAATTGACTTTCAGGCCTTCTGAATACACTGGAAAGCACACATAACTAGTATGACTAAGAGCCCAAACTCATTTGGTTCAGCTGGGACCATCTTCCTGGGTGCCCCCAATCTGCTGAATATTTCTGTGCTATGCTACTCTAGGATTGATGCTACTTTCTTTCAATAGTAGTCTTGGTATATGATCAGTCTTAGTATATGAAATTATTCAAAGTTCTTCCTTATCTATTGATTTGTACAGAAGCTTTGTTTCATTCTAATATGCTTTGCAAAATGCTTGCAGCCTGCTTTACTCATTAACTTTTGGAATAGCTTTTATCTACCTGCTGGTATAGACAGCTCTAACATGAACTTCATGTGAGAAAGTCTCTGCTCTGATGGCTGCGTTCTCTCTCAGGTGCTGGGGCAAAGAGAAAGGTTTAATCTGTTCCCTTGCCAGGAAAGTTCTACATTGGAAACAGGGATTCAGCTATAAACACTCCTACAGTGCATATGCCCTAGGCACTTCCTACCTTAAGGTAGGAGTTTTCACTCTCCAGGAATAAAAATTCAAAGACAAAGTGCATACTTTATACTTACTACACTCAGTTTTCTCAACTTTCTCTTCAGTGTGGCATATTTCACCTAGTTATAAAAAATTATGGTATTTTAAAAGTATTACTAAGGAATTCAGCTTTTAAAAACCACTCTCTAGCTTTCCCAGGAAAAGAGATATGGTTCAACCCTATACTTAGTCTATATACTCACTCGTGGAACCTTGTACAGTATGCCCCAGTCTCTAAACCCCATCTTACCAGAAGCCAAATCTACCCAGGATGAGCTTACTTCAAATTGATCTCATAAAATATCTGAGCTTGAATTCAATTTTACTCTAAATACTGAGGCTGGAAAGCAAAGTCTTTGCAGTTTATTTATGCTTTCTATGCTGTGATAGACTTCATGATTCTCCAAAGCTGATTTTGGATTCTTGTCTTGAAAAATTCATGGTTGGTTAGTAATTATCTGTATAGTTATATCTGCCATTGCTCACTTCCGCTCTCAACAGAGGAACATATTGGGTTGCTTAATAATGAAGCACATTTTTCCATGTATTTGCCTTTTTTTATCAGAAATTCAGAGGACACAACTTTATTGCTGCTCTGGTAAAATGCCTAGATAGGACCATTATCTTCACATGGCTTAAGTGACGAGAAGGGAAAGAGTATTTATCTTATGAAGCCCAGAGTCAAGAGGCACTATTTTCTCATCTCCATATGGCATTGAAATCTTCAAGCCTCCAACAAAATTGTGTGGCATTCCTCATACTTCATGAGTTGCAGAAACATCTATATAAGTGTTTCTAAACAATCTACCACCTCAGACTGAGAGATTTTGGCAAGAATGCCAACTGATCTGACTTTAGCATCTATGGCAGCACTCTACTAGTAAACAAACAAAAAAACTAGAGCACTTCTTTTGTGGGATTTTGGCCTTTACTTGCTACAAACTTTCTCTGTGACAATGCCAATTGATCACACTCTGGCTCTCTACTTCCAGTATCTATAATTGGAGATGTTAATAAATCCTGACCTATCATCAGCATAGTGATGCAATGGCAACCAATACATGTAGAAATGCTTAGGAAAAACTACAAATTGATATTATAGCATCAGCCTTATTGCAAGTAATACAAAATAAGCCGCTAGCTTGTTGAGGAAATGGGTTGAGCCAGTATGATAGATGAGTGCTGGGCCAATACTGGGGAATTACCTCCCTTCTATCCACTGTCTGGCTTTGGTGTTGCCCCAAAGACAGAGACTACTGGAGCTAACCTTTGAAAGGAGAGACACATAACTGCACCTTTACTGGCTATCGCAGAAAATTCCAAGTTGGTCTGAAATAGAGATTAGGTCTTTGTTTTTATTAGCATCTTCCTTGTTAGATCAGAGTCACATAACCCCAGAGATGGAAGAAATTCTAGCAACCATCTATCTCAACTAAGCACCTCATTTTGCAGATGAGGATATCAAGGCTTACGTAAGTAAAGCAACAGGCCCAAAACTATATGGCTACTTAGTGGCATAGCTAGAAGTAGAGTCCAAGTGCCTGGATTCCTGGTCCAGTTCTACCCCTCTTTCTCCACTGTACCTCATTGCCTATCTCTTCCATGGTTCCTGCATCAGTTTAAAAGAGGTAACAGAAAAGGCAATGAATTCATTTATTCATTCATTTAACAAATATTTACTGAGTGCTTATTATGGGCCAAGCATATTCAAGGCACTAGGAACATATCAGTAAATAAAACAGATAAAATTTACTGCCCTCATGGAGTTTACCTTCGATAGCAAGAGACAGCAAAACAATTGCTAAGGAAAAATAAAGCATGGAAGAAAAGTATGGGGGGAGAAAATAAAACTTCTACATGAGATAACCAGGAAAGGTGACTTTTAAGTAAAGACCTAAAAGAAATGAGAAAATTAGCCATGTAAGTATACAGGGAATGAGCATTTCACACAGAGGGAAGAGCAAGAACAAAGTTCCAGAGGTAGGAGCTCCTGGTACACATAAGAAAGAGCAAGAAGGCCAGTGTGGCAGGTGTAAGTGAATGACGAGGGAGACAATGAAGTCCAAGAGGTTCAACAGGAGACAATTTTATTGAGAGCTTTGTAGTAGATTACGGTAAGGACACCAACTGAGTCAGATGGGAAGCCATAGAGGAGTAACATTACCAGGTTTTCATTTTAACAGAATCACTGTGGTAATGTGCTTAGGAAGAGAACAAGAATAAGAACAGAAAAGATTTTTGCAATAATCTGGAGGCAAGATGATTGTGGTTTGGGCCAAGGGGGGGTTAGACTCAGGGGTGGTAGAGTGAATAGAATTTGCTAATGAACCAGGTATGAGTAATTAACCACATTGAGAAACAGAAAAATGAGGTTTTTGCCTTGAAAGACTGGAGGAATAGAGTTGCCATTTGATGAGGCAGGAAAGCAGAGAGTAAATATTAGGAACTCCATTCTTGACATAAGTTAGAAGAGCTCAATCAACAGCTGTGTGGAGGGGTCAACTAGATGGTTGGATATATAAGTTTAAAATCCGGACAACAGAGTCTAACTGAAGATACAAATTTAGGAGTTAAGCAAACAGAAGGTATTTAAAGCCACGAGACTGGGTCAGATCAGCTAGGAAAGATGAAGGTAGGTAGAGCAGAGGCTCAATTATTGAGTCCCAGTGTTCTTCAACAATTAAACATCAAGATGATGTGCTAGAAAAAAATAACAGTGAGCTAGAAACCCAACAAAATAATTTAGCTAATCTCTCTGAATCTCTATCTCCACTCTGCATATCCTTTTATATCTAATTTTGTCTTCCCTTTTATTAGCTTAATTTTGCTCAAAAATCATATTATCCAATTTGATTATTTATTTTATTCAATAGTCTTTACTTCAAAGTATTCATGATATTTTCTAAAACTGAACTTCTCTCCCCATAAATTACACTCAAAAGAATATGCCACACGACATCATTTTTAAAGTGTATAGCTTCCCTGAGTGGTTATTTGGAGAAGGAAATGATCATTTGTATACATAGCTTCCATGTGTGTGTGTATATGTGTGTGTATACTCGTATACACAGTTAATATTTATTCAGTGCTTACTAGGTGCTAATCATTCTGTTAAGCATGTTGTATTTATACATTATCACAATATCCTCCCAATAATCTCATGGGTTAAATACTATTATTATTCACATTTTGGGGATAAGGAAAATGTGGTTTCAGATGTTAAAAAACTTCCCAAACTTGTCATCTAGACTGGTTAACAGGAACTAAACCTAGGCAGTTTGACTCCAGAGCATCTATTCTTTAAATTTTTGCCTAGAATTTGCAAACTGGCCGTCAATCCAGGACATGGATTTCAGCAATAGAGCTGTTTTGTTTGGGCGGCATGATGTTTCCAAAAAAAGAAATGTACTCTGAATGCCTTTCGGAGTTAAGCATGTCCATCACATCACAGTCCTTACATCTTCATCCTTCTCCCTGCATCATGTAATTTACCTGCTATACTACATTCACTTGAGTTGTTGAAACTTGCTCTACTATACTTCTTCCTTCAATCTTTAAGAGGCTTGGTGTGACTTAGGATCCAAAACACATATATTATTTCTTCACACATATACCACCACCACCACCACCACCACCACCACCACCACAACCAACATTGCCATCAGGAAAAATGTAACAAAATAAAAAATGTAACAAAAGGATGTCCTTACTATCCTTAATACTTTTCCCTGTGGTGGTCATTCATAATGCCTAGGGTTCTTGCCTAGATTTACCTCTCCAAGCCTCATTCAAGTCCAATTTCAAAAATGTAGGCTTGTGCCCTGTACAGGTGCTGTAATAGGAGGGACCCATCCTGCAAGAGATGCATCATCTCATCCTTTAATTTTGTCACATCCCTTATCTCTGAACAGTAGCCTATAACATATACATGTATTCTCAGTGCAAATGAAATAAATTATTTTGATTTTGCTTTGGCAGGGCCTCTGCACATCCATTATATATTCAGCACATAAGAATATTTTCTTAAATTACCTGTATCAGGAAGCTAACATATTTCTTTGACTGTTTCTGGATCTTGAGTACTAGGAAGGGCTAAATGGTTGTGTCTCCTTTTTGGATTTGGGGGGCAAATCTGAATTCTGTATGTTACCATTTTCTTATTTCTTTAAAAAAAAGTAGGAAGACACTTTAATGAGCTAGATTGAAATCCTGTTTGCTGTTTTTAAAAAAAAAATGATGAAAATGTTATTTATTTGTGAACCTAAACTCTTGGGAATATTATATTAGCAAGGTATTACAACCAGCTTTTCAGAAGCTACTCTGTGTTGTGAGTTCCAACAGAGCAGAGATAAAGACAGGTGCTGAGTGCTAAATTAGGCCAGCTGCGTTACACATCAAATGGCTTGGTGTTTGCACCTGGGGTAGTGAAAGAGCACATAGTTATTAACCTCTTTGGTTTTTTTTTTTCCTTTTTGGCAAAAGAAGGGTTGGATTTCTCTTCCCCTTATAGAACTATACACAAGAGATTATTTTAGCCTTAAACCTAAAGAGTCACCTACTACATGTTTAATAATACAATTCACTAATTAGAACACCAGGACTCATACTCATTTAGAATGTATTAAATACTTTGAACATACAAAAATAACTAATATGCTCTGCCAAGTTTATACACATTAACAAATATAATTCACAAAGTAATTTGAATAATAAATAGCTATTACTACGAGGTCAGACAATTAAGTTTGCAAATTCATCCTAGAAAAAGTGCAAAATACTGTGTTTCCCCGAAAATAAGACCTAACTGGAAAATAAACCCTAGCAAGATTTTTCAGGATGACATCCCCTGAACATAAGCCCTAATGTGTCTTTTGGAGCAAAAATTAATACAAGACCCGGTCTTATTTTCGGGGAGACATGGTACCTCATTGCTGAATATCACTACAGTCACCTTTGAAGTACTCCCCTTAGGAAGCTATGCACTGACACCAGCACCTAGTCCACCCTTCAAAGGAATTTTGGAATTCTTTTTCTGGAATGGCCATCAAAGCTGTCATCATATTACCCTTGATGTCCTGAATATCATCAAAATGTCTCCCTTTCAATATTTCCTTTATCTTTGGGTAAATGAAGCAGTCATTGGGAGACAGATCAGCTGAGTAGGGAGGGTGTTCCAATACAATTATTCATTTACTGGCTAAAAACTCCCTCACAGACAGTGCCGTGTGAGCTGGTGCATTGTCGTGATGCAAGAACCATGAATTGTTGGTGAAGAGTTCAAGTCATCTAACTTTTGCACACAGCCTTTTCAGCACTTCCAAATAGTCAATTTGGTTAACTGTTCGGTTGGTACAAATTCATAATTAATAATCCCTCTTATATCCCAAAAAAAGTTAGCAAAATCATTGCAACAACTTCACGAACATAATTGTCAGACCATTTCATACATGAGGAAACTCAGAGAACCAAATGACTGCCCCAAGGTCACACAGCTGCAAGTGATAATGGAGAAGGGATTCCAAATTACATCTTATCATTCCACAGGCCATGTTCTTTCAATGAGTTGGCTGGCTGTACCTGTTTTTTGGCTACCCTGGCATTGGTGATAGACTCATTAGACAGGTGGCCCACTGTCTCACCATTCGCAGTCACCAAACTGCATTAGAAATGGGTTAAGAGTGATGTCAGAAGCACAGCAGCCTGATGAGTCCCTTGATCTTTCCCCTTGAAGTTTCAACAAATTCAACAAAGAATTCCCTGCACAACACACAAACATGTCTGAGAGATCCGGGCATTGAAACATCTGAAGGTGGGTGAATCAGAGCAAATGGGAAAGGAAAGGGAGAAGAGCAGAGAAGAACTGTGGATGCAGCCCAGAGCTCATTGTGTGTCTTGGGAGAGGGAAGGACTTAGGCTGCAGGTACACGTTCTGTGGCCCTGAGCACTCCTGCCTAAGTGATCAGCATGTAATATGGCAGAACCCAGCAATCAAGGCAGAGACCTCGGGGCATAGACCCAATAGAGAAGTGCGACAGCTGTGTTCTAGTAGCTGTCATTGCCAGAAAGAAAACAAAGCCATAGAACCTGGACACCTCCCTGCACACTTTCAGAGCTCACCTCCCCCTGCCCTCCCAGAACTTGCCTCCTCACTCCCTCCAGAAGCTGGCAGCAGGTCCCAGAAGAAACTGTAGCAGTGAGTGTCAGGTTACAAAGCAAAATATCTACAGCCCTGAAAACTGGAGAGACAGTTCCTGAGCGGCACATGCACACTGTGGCCAATCCCAGTGACAAGGGTGGAGATACAGAGGCGAGGCAGCTGAGGTCTGGCAATAGCCATTACTGGGAGGAGAAAGAACATAGCCACAAACACATTAGTGACCTGTCGCGTCCAGCACGACAAGAGCAGTGGGAAGCAAGAAAGGCGGCGCGAGGTTAAGAAAGACAGTAGACAAGAGTAGAGTGCAAGCGGGGCCAAGGGACTCAAGTCTCAAGGACTGAGCCCCGAATCGGGCCAACTCATGGCTTTTATTAGTAATCATACAAGGAAGTTTGCTTTTTCCATGGTGCCTGACTGGCTGTTCTTCCCGAAAGCCCCCATCGTGCTCCAACACGTTCTGTGCCTTCACACACACGCATAACCCAGGGGATGGAATCACAGTACTGAAACCATCAGATAAGAGAACCTGACCGGTATTATTCCATCGGTTCCCAGCTTTCCGGGACACTCCCACAAGGAAGCTTTACTGATATTATTCCATCACATCTCAGCTTTCCGTGACATTTTCTTGTGATGTAATAGAGAAGGCGCAGGGAACAGACGGTTTGGCAGCTAGAAGGCAACAGTGACCCCTCCCAGCCTACCTGGCCCCCATCTTTCCCGGCTGATCCCAGTAGGAGTTCCTGGGATACCTCAGGTAGCACAGCACTGTATCTGGCTTCAGGGGCAGCACAGGGATTTCAGGGGCTCAGAACCCCATTGCCACCACATTCTCCCATGAGGGTGAGGCCGTGAGACACAGGTGACCTAGTGACAGAAGAGAGACCTACATCCCCAAGGAATACAAGGCATTTTTCACCACCCAGCAAAGATCCAAGAAGCCAGAGAAAATAAAAGCCAGAGGCAAGAGAAAATAAAATGCTCCAGTGCCACCTACTGGAAAATCAAAGAAGGACCTCTTCTTATCAACCTGCTGCAGAGTTCACTCCCATACCCCTAGAGAAAGAATCCATCACATTCCATGAACTACCAAGGTAATAGGCATCTCAAAAAGAAAATTAAAAAAAATCTCCAGAAAATAAACTTAAAGACATGGAAATATGTGACTTAAATGACAGAGAATTCAAGATTGCAGTTCTGAAAAAATTCAACCAGATGCAAGAAAACTCAGATAGGCAGTTTAACGAACTCGGACATAAAATCAATGAACAAAATGAACACTGACTACTTTACCAAAGAGACTGGAATTTTTAGAAAAGAACCAAATAGACATTTTGGAGATGGAGAACTCAATAAAAGACACAAAGGATGAAATAGCAAGCTTAGGAAATAGAGATGACCAGATGGAGGAAAGAGCTAGTGACATCAAAGACAGAAATCTGGAAATGACATTGATGGAAGAAGAGACAGACTTGAAAATTAAGAGAAATAAAAGAACTCTACAAGAACTATCTGACTCCATCAGAAAGAACAATATACGGATAAAAGGTATACCAGAAGGAGAAGAAGAGAGAGGACAGAGAGCTTATTCAAACAAATAGTTGATGAGAACTTCCCAAATCTATGGACAGAACTAGATCCTTGAATCCAAAAAAGCAAATAGAACACCCAATTATCTCAATCCAAAAAAGCCTTCTCTAAGGCACATTGTATTAAAACTGTCAAAAATTAATGACAAAGAAAGAATTATTGGGGCAGCCAGTTACCAATAACGGAAAGCCCATTAGATTATCATCAGATTTTTCAGGAGTAGAGAGTAGAATCAAATATTCAAACTACTGTAAGAGAGAAATTACCATCCAAGAGTAATATATCCAGCAAAGTTATTCCTTAGATATGGAGGAGTAATAAAGACCTTTCCAGACATAGAGAAGTGAAGGAAGTTTTCACCACGAGGCCTACATTACAGGAAATACTGAAGGGGGTTATTCTACCCTCCAAAAAAAGGAAAAGGATACAAAACTATGAGTAAGAGGACTAACAGACAGACAGAAGCAGAAAATTTCAACCCTTATTCAAAATAAGGCACCATATACTTAAATATAACATACAGGTTAAAGGAGGTAAAAACATAAAAAAGAAAAAGACAACAGCTACTGCAATTTGGAAATGAACTCACAGCATAAATAGGGATAATTTGTGACGACAAAATAAGGTGGAGAGAGGGTAAAGTTCAGAATTTGCAAAAGGGAATGGAGATAACATGAATGCAGAAGAAAAAGGACTACTATATATATAAGACTTCATTTTAAATAAACTTAATGGCAACTACACACACAAAAAAAGAAAACTCCATAACTGAGACACATAATTTCAAAAAAGAGGAAACAGAGAGAAAAATGATAGAATACTACCAAACTAAAGTAACAGACAGAAGTACAAGGGCAATGAAACAAACTACCAGAAAACAAGACAGAAAAGGGCTATAGGAAATTATCAAGCATCAATAATAATCACCCTAAATGTGACTGGCTTGAATTCACCAATAAAAAGATACAAAATAGCAGATTGGATAAAAAAACAAAACCCATTCATGTGCTTTTTTCCAAGAGACACATCTCAGCTGCAAGGACAAATATAGACTCAAAGAGAAAGAGTGGTAAACAATACTCCAAGCAAATGGCATGCAGAGCAAAGTGGGTGTAGTCGTACTTATATCTAACAAAATAGACTTCAAGATAAAAAAGGTAACAAGAGGCAAAGATGGACATTTCATAATGATAAAAGTGACAATACATCAAAAAGATATAACACTTATCAATATATATGCTTCCAATTAGGGAACACCAAAATATATAAAGCAACTACTATACTAACAGAATTAAAAAGAGAAACTACAAATACACAATTATAGTGGGGTCCCTAAATACCCCATTCACAGCTATGGATAGATCATCCAAACAGAAAATCAATAAGGAAATATCAGCCTTAAATGACACATTGGACCAAATAGACATAATCGGCATTTAGAGAACCATTCATCCCAGAACAACACATTATACATTTATCTCTAGTGAAAATGGGACACTCTTAAAAATAGACCATATATTGGGACACAAAACTAGCCTCAACAAATTAAAGAAGATTGAAATCATACCAAGAATATTCTCCAACCACAATGCTTTAAAATTGGAGATGAATTGCAAAGAGAAAATAAGAAAAACCACAAATATGTGGAGATTAAACAACATGCTACTAAAGATGACTGGGTAAAAGAAGAAATAAAAGGAGTGATCAAAAGATACATAAAAACAAATGAGAATGAAAATACAACATATCAAAACTTTTGAGATACAACAAAAGAGGTAGTAAGAGGAGAAGTTACAATGGATACCACAGAAATACAAAGAATCATACAAAAATACTGTGAAAGACTATATCACCAAATTCAATAATCTCAAAGAAAAACACGGGTTCTTAGAAGTATATAACCTTCCTAGACTGAATCACAAAAAAACTGGAATCCTAGGAAATTGAAACAATCATCAAAACCTTTTAAAAAGCAAAAGTCCAGGACCAGATGGCTTCATTAGTGAATTCTACCGAACACTCAGAGATGATTTAATACCTGTCCTTCTCAAACTCTTCCAAAAAATTGAAGAAGAGACATTACTTCCTAACTCATTTTATGAAGCCAACACTTGCTACGGATAACAGGAAAAAGGAAAATTACACACCAATATCTCTGGTGAATACAGATACAAAAATGATAAACAAAATGCTAGCAAATCAAATACAACAATACATTAAAAAGATTACACGTCATGATCAAGGGAGGTCATTCCAGGGAACAAGGATGGTTCAACATATGTACATCAATCAATGTGATATGTAACATAAAGAAAATAAAGGATAAAAATCATATCATCATATCAATAGATGCAGAAAAATCATTTGACAAGATAAAACATCAATTTATGATTAATACTTAATAAAATGGGTATAGAAAGTACCTCGATATAATAAAGGCCATATAATACAAACCCTCAGCTAATATCATACTTAATGGTGAAAAACTGAAAGTTTTTCCTCTAAGATTAGGAACAAGACAAGGATGCCTCCACTCACCACTGTTATTCAACACAGTATTGGAAGTCCTAGCCAGAGCAGACAAGAGACAGAAATAAAAGGCATCCAAATTGGGAGTGAAAAAGTCAAATTGTTACTTTGCGCAGATGACATGATTCTTTATATAGAAAACCCTAAAGATTCCACCAAAAACTATTAGAAACAATAAACAAATACAGTAAAGTTGCAGGGTATAAAATCAATGTGCAAAAATCCATTGCATTCCTATATACTAACAATGAAATTTCAGAAAAAGAAATGAAAAAATCAATGCCTTTTGCAATTGCAAAAAAAACAAAAGAATAAAATACCTACCTAGGAATAAACTTAACAAAGGATGTGAAGGACGTCTGCACTGAAAACTATAAGACATTATTAACAGAAATTGAAGAAAACACAAAGAAATGAAAATATAGTCCATGTTCATGAATTGGAAGATTCAACATAGCTAAAATGCTCATATTACCCAAAGCAATATACAGATTGAGTGCAAACCCCATCAAAATCCCACTGGAGTTTTTAAAGAAATAGAACAAAGAAATCATCAGATTTGTATGGACTCACAAAAGACCCCGAATAGCCAAAGCAGTCCTAAGAAAAATGAACAAGAGGTATCACGCTCCCTGACTTCAAATTATATGACAAAGTGACAGTAATCAAACAGCAGAAAACAGACACACACACACACATCAATGGAACAGAATTGAGAACCCAGAAATACAACACATATATATGGGCAAATAATTTTTCACAAAGGAGCCAAAAACTTAACAATGGAGAAAAAAAAGCCTCTTCAATAAATGGTGCTGGGAAAATTGGAAAGCCACATGCAAAGAATTAAACTTGACTGCTATATATCACCATATACCAAAATTAATTCAAAATGGATCAAAAACCTAAATATAACAATAAATTGCATAGAAGAAAACATAGGTACTAAACTTATGGACCTTGGTCTTAGAGAGGATTTTCTGAATTTGACCTCAAAGGGCAAGGGAAGTAAAAGCAAAGACAAATGAATGGGACTATATCAAACTGCATAGCAAAAGAAACCATCAACAAAACAAAGAGGGAACCAATGGAATGGGGAAGATATTTGCAAACAACACCTCCAAATAGTGGTCGATATCCAAAAACGTATAAAGAACTCATACAACTCAACAACAAATAAAGCAAACAGTCCAATTTTTAAAATGGGCAGAGAACCTGAAAAGACACTTCTCCCAAGAACATACAAATGACTAGCAGATATATATATAAAAAAATGCTCAACTTCACTAGCTATTAAGGAAATGCAAATCAAAAACACAATGAGATACCACCTCACACCTGTTAGAATGACTATGATCAACAAGACAAATAATAACAAGTGTTGGAGAGGCTGTGGAGGAAAAATCTCACACACTACGGGAATATGGAGGTCTCTCAAAAAATTAAGACTAGTATTACCATGTGACCCAGCAATCCGTCTTCTGGGTATCTACCAAAAAAATCTGAAATCACTTATCCATAAAGATATCTGTACTCCTATGTTCATTGCAGCATTATTCACAGTGGCCAAGACATGGAAACAACTGAAGTGTCCTTCAGTAGATGATTGGATAAAGCAGATGTGGTACATACATACAATGGAATGTTTCTCGGCCATCAGAAAAGATGAAATACTGCCATTTGTGACAACATGGATGGATCTTGAGATTATCATGCTAAGCGAAGTAAGTCAGACAGAAAAAGTCTAGAACCATTTGACTTCACTCATATGTGGGGTATAAAACTGAAAGCAGCAAATGAACAAGGCAAAAAAACAAGCAGAACTCATAGACACAGACAATAGTACTTAGTGATTCCCAGAGGGAAAGGGGGATGGGGTGAGGATCAAATACATGGTGACAGAAGGAGAATTGCTTTTGGGTGATGAACACATAACACAACATATAGATGATGTATTATAGAATTGTACATTTGAAACCCATATAATTTTATTAACCAATGTCACCCCAATAAATTTAATAACAAAAATATCTACTGGGTCAAGCTACCAATAGCACCGTTTTAAATATGTATATTTAAACTATCACTTTAAAATGTTTAGCAATAAATTTAGACCACAAACCATAACTATTGTTTAGCATCTCTAAGAAAGAATGCAGTATAAAAGCAGTTTTTATGAATACATTCTACACTTTTTATATGGTTTCATAAAAATGACCTGTTATAAAATAATAAAATGTTGTTTAAAAAAAAGCGTAGAAACTGATAATTACATCGCAGTTTAACATCTTTCTTCTTTGAAGAGATCCTGAATTTCCGGCATTTTTACAAACACTTTCTGACCAGAAGATGATAGAAATGCTGACACTCCACTGATGTTGCAATCAGTATAACTAGTTTCTATCTATAATAACATTCATGTTATTAAAATGTTATCAAAATGTTGTTAAGGTCTATGTCAAATATAATTGACCTAAAAAAATGAAAAGTGCTAGGAGAATGGAAAATACTCTACTTGTTGTCATTTACAACTTTCCCTTAGTCAGTATAGCAATATAAAAAGCTCCAACAGTTTGATCCTAAACTGCGAGGCCAGTTTTCCCATGGAACAATAGCTCTGCAGGGGTGTTGCACATAGAGAGGTTTTTGAGATCACATTTCCTTTCCTTTCAGGATCTTCAGTGTGCTAATGACCATGATTCTCCTAGAAAAGGATATAATATAAAGTGTTTTCCAAGTATATCACCACATGACCCACATTGTAGAGTTACTGGATTCATGTATCCTGGATGCTCTTGGGAAGCCACTGTTCTTATGAATCTCTGCAACTTTCTAAATTCTGGAAAATTTGCCCTGGGGACCATCTCTCACAGCTTGAGAACACATTGTTTAAGACAGTGAGAGTAAATTTATAGAGTTCACTCCCAAAATTCAGTGTAGAACAGAAATACAAACAGATTTAGAAACAGCTCAGAACAAATTTATGAATGGCATACTTATCAAAGCTTACCAAGAAACCAGGAATGGTACAGCCTAACATCCCAGGCAGATGTCAGAGATGTCACTAAGCCTGTTTCCCACCTGTTCCTCTGTGCTACTCTCTGAAATAGTGCTCCAGGTTGTGTGCTCCAGGCCGGACCCAGAATGACAGGTCTTGTGTTCTTAACTCAAATTTACTACAAGGTGGCACCCAGCACTGTATTCATTCTTGTTAGCAATAATGAGATGAACTCAAGGCTTAAAATTAATTGTGTTTAAATTTAGAGTTATCTACATTTAGAATGTCTCTCCAAATCTCAATATATTCTTTTAAACCAATACTTATTACTTCCTTATTTTCCTAGAGTGATGAACAAAAATTAGAAAGTAATACTTTATAAGAAATACAAAATTCCCTTCTTATCCAGAAATGAATTCCATAGATGAACTATAATTTACTTATATATACATAATATTTTAAGAAAAACAATATAATAACCAAATGGTACTATAAAAGACATAATAATTTGTAATTAAATGATATGAATTTCCATATATAAAAGCTCAAGTTTTGCAGTATTTCAGCATATGGGGTATTTCTGACTTACGCCCACTAAATAATAGTAGTTCCACCTTCGTTATGACAACTCAAAACACATCTTCTCCTTTAGAAAATGCCTTCTAAGCATTCGTTTCTCTTCCTATTTAAAGTCAGTGTATTCAAGAAATTGAAGTGGGAAGTAAATACGAGGTCTGACAATTAAGTTCGCAAACTTGTTGCAACAATGTCACTAACCTTTTTTGATGTCAGAGGGATTATTCATTATGAATTTGTACCAACTGGAAAAACAGTTAACTAAGTTTACTATTTGGAAGTGTTGAAAAGACTGCATGAAAAAGTTAAACGACCTGTATGTTTTGCCTACAATTCATGGCTCTTGCATCAGCTCACACAGCACTGTCTGTGTAAACAATAACTATATTGGAACACACTCCCTACTCACCTGATCTGGTCCCCAATGACTTCTTTCTTTACCCAAAGATAAAGGAAATATTGAAAGGATGACATTTTGATGACATTCGGGACATCAAGGGTAGTATGACGACAGCTCTGATGGCCATTTCAGAAAAAGTTCCAAAATTGCTTTGAAGGGTGGACTAGGCACTGGTGTCAGTGCATAGCTTCCCAAGGGGAGTCCTTTGAAGATGACATAGTGATACTCAGCAATGAAGTATGTAGCACTTTTTCTAGGATGAGTTCTCGAACTTAATTGTCCGACCTCGTATGTTCCAATTACTTCGTTAAAAGATCACATTGGTGCTTGTGTGGAGAATGAACCAGAGAGAGAAGGGCAGAAACAATAAGACCAGCCTGGAGGCCCTGCAATGATCTGAGCATAAGATGCTACATTTATGCTACTGGAAACCAAATCTCTGGTCAGTCTGCTCTGTGTCCAGATGCTATTGGACATCTCCATTTGAATATGCTGGTGACATGTAATATATTTTTATCCTCAAATTAAGTATTAGAATCCCTCTCATTCTCCTACAACAAATTAGCATCTCTAATTTTATCACTTTATCAATCTTACATGTCTTTTCTGCAGCATCTCTTGAATTTTCGTTTTGTTTTATATCCAATCCCAGCCTTGTTTTCCACCTGGAAAAAATGACAGCCTCTTAACTGGATCACTACCTTCTATCTCCAGTTTCAACACACTCTATGAACAGCTTCTGGCACAATCTCTCTCATATACCAACTTCTAAACATCATTCATTCCTTATAAACACTACCTTACCCTGGCACTGCAAGTTTGACTGGAATCTTCACACGGCATGTCGTGGTCATGGAACACGTGATTAGCCAAATTCATTGTTAAGGAGGCCTAGCCACGTAAGTTACCATCTTTTGCAATTTCTTATGACATCTTATTACTGAGACCTAACCACACACCACTATCCCCAGCACTCTGAAAAAGCAAGAACATTTTAAGTTAAAATGTTCTTAAATTACACACACACACACACACACACACACATACACAATAGGTTCCCTGTGTTTGACAAATTCATTTCAAACATTAAAAGAAAGATCCCAAATGATGACATGAGGAGTAAAAAATAAAAACATTAAGCATTTTCTGTGGATTTAAAATTTTTCATGACCTTCCAAATCACCTGATCATTCTACAGTTTAAATTTTCCATGAAGGAGTGATACAGTGCAACCATGAACCATTGATTTTAAAGTCAGATTATTTGGATTCAAATATCATAAATACCATTTACTACCTATAAGAATTTAGGCAAGTTAATTAAACTCTATGGGCCTTAGCTTCCTAAACTATAAAATGAATAAATAGTAACTACTTCATAAGATTGTTCTGAGAAGTGAATGAATTGTTACATATAAAACACTTGGAATAGTACTTGATACATAGCTCTCCCGTTTCTCAAGTATTAGTTGTTATTATTGCAGCAAAGTTTACCCTTAAAATGTTTATAAATATATGTATAGGGATATAACATTATTTTACAAAATTAATAGCCTTTTTTCAATAAAAGAATCTGAGGCTTAGCAGTTATTTATAACACTTATAAAACCACTAGAAAAAAATTACAAATTAGTAATAATTCATAGGGTGTAGAATGAAAGGAAGGTGCTAAAAGCAGTCAGGTTCCATTCATTACTTCTTGTGGAATATTTGTGACACATTTAAATGGCTATGAAATAGACCTAAATGAGATCTTTTAGAATAGCTGAGTTCTAAATTGTATGCTTCTTAGGAAATCTTAATTTTATTTTATTGACGGCAATCTTTGGGCCACCCTAGGGACTTTAACTTTCATTGAACTCATCAAGAAATTGCAGTATTAAGGTTCCTTCCTTTTCATATCAGAAATTAAGATTGAGAAAAAACAAGTTGTCACTATTTTCTTTTCTTTTTTTAAATTAAATTTATTGAGGTGACAATTGTTAGTAAAATTACATAGATTTCAGGTGTACAATTCTGTATTACATCATCTATAAATCCCATTGTGTGTTCATCACCCAGAGTCAGTTCTCCTTCCATCACCATATATTCGATCCCCCTTACATAGGTTACTCACTCCAGACCTAGAGGAATACCTTTTTTTTTTTTTAAATCTCACTGTTAAAAGCATAGTTCAGTAAATGGGCATCTACGTAATATGCAGGGTTTGGGGGGTTTTTTGTTAAAGCATTTTGGTCAAAACCCTGGAATGATAATTACACAAAGGATTCCAGAAATAGGCTCTTTATACACTAAACACATTAGTGTTTGAGTTTATATATGACAAAACAAAACTTTATGTAGATTGATGCTTTCCCGGCTCTTTCACTGGAAAGAAGGAACAAAGGGAAATGACATTATCAAGTATGTCCCAGATTCCTTCCACTGAAGTAGGAGACAAAGAAATGCCATCAGGTAACCTTCTTCTTATACAAGAACATCTTGTAGCATAATTCTCCAGTCAGTGCAAAGGGAAGATTTGAATTCACATTTTCAACTGCCAGACCACACAAAACAAAACAGACTTAGTTCTGTTCCCTACATGTTCAATAGTTTGTCTTAACTTTTCACTCAAGTGCCTGGGAGTCTACTGAACAGCAGAGCCTCATCATTTCTCCCAGCCTCCACTGAGGTCCTGGACACTTCTCAGGCATAAATGCCACTTTGAAGAACTCAAGGAGAAGTAGGATACTAGCCCAGTTCCATCTCAAAAGTATCCCAGCAGTGGCAGGATTGTTTCATCAACCGCTTTTCTGTGATGCAGACCTCAGCAATGAGAGATCTGAGCTCCACAGAGACAAGGTGGTAAAGTTCTGCTTGAAAACTCCCTGGTTTCCAAGAATAATGTGGCCAATTCCCAGAACTACTCTCCGGGCAGAACTCACACATCAGTCTGGCTCAACCTCTGCCGCACAGGGGATTTTCTCCCATGTATTCCTACGGCAAGTGCTTTCAAATTGCAAATGTTGGCTCTGCCTTGCATTAATGCCTTCATGAACAATTTTGTCAGAAAAACTATAAACTCCTTTCATGTAACAGAATGTTTCTTATAAATTCCTTTGGAGCCCAACATATGCATGTATTAAATCAATATCGAATAAATGCATGAAGTTAAGGGGGGGGGGAGGTGCTTAAATAGCAGAAAGCCATTTCCTACATCCCTAAAGTTTAATTAAACATTATATATTTCTCTCTGGTAAATAAAACCATTTAAAATGTTTTAATTAATTCATTCAGTATGTGGTGCCTGCCTTTCATGGGAAGGGATGCAGTGGAAGGTACAGGCAGAGTCCAGGTCACGGAGAACCTCATACACCATACTGAAAAGCAAGATCTTATCTTTTATAGGTCAAAAAGTCATTCAGGACTTTTTTTCATGATTTAAAATGGTCAGTTTTGCTGTATAGCTAGAACACTGTAAGGACAATGTGAAAGATGGACGTAAATGGCAGGACTGGAAGCAGAGTTAGGTGTAAGGCGCCAGGACAGAAATGATGAGGACTTCAATTAGGGCCATAGTCTTAAGGATGTAAAAATGGGAGCAGGCGTAAGATACAAAATGGGTACAATTTGGTGGCTGACTTTTGGGCATCAAAATCAAGAATACTGTCAGGTTTCTAACTTGGATAACTAAGTGGTAATGGTTTAGGAAAATATGATTGGCTTCCCTTCTAATAAGAACCCTGGAATTTTCTAATACTTCTTTCATAATATTCATCATACTGAAAATGCCATATTTGTCTTTTCTGCTAGCCTATAAGCTACAAAATGTCCTGGACCATGCTGGGTATTTACCACTGTTTCTGTCACCTGGTACAGGCTCCAGCACTTGCTAAATGCTTCATAAGTATACGTTGAATTAAAATTGGCATATTGATTTGATGTGATTCCTATAAATCCAGGAAGAAGATCATTTGGGGAAAAGAAAAAAATCTGTTTATCTTTTTCCAGCTCTGAGCCTACCCAAGGCAACTTCAGAAATAAAAAATGCATTGTTTTCACTATTATCCCCTTCAAAAATGAAATTCAAGTCTGTCTAATTTAACATTTCCATGGTTAAGTAGACCTCATTATCTAAACAGTCTTCCTAAGACATGGTGCAAAACAATTTTTTCCATTTAAATCATAATTGCATTTCATAAAATAAATAGGTTAGCTTTTTTTAAAGCTGTCTCTTCATAGAATCAAAAAAGATTTGAAAGCAGACATACTTCCATGAAGGAAAAATATAAGCTGGTACTCAAGTACCAAGCTGTTGGTTACATACACAAAACTTTATTTTCCTTAAGAATGAATTCATAAAACCAGGATAGTCGCATGGCCTTTGAAATCCTATCAGTCTTCATTTAATATTTTTCTAGGTAGTAATAGAAAATAACATTCATCTTTTCTTTTTTGTGAGGCTAAGCATTAAACACTGATCCAATGTAAATCTGCCAACATTGTGTGCATAATATACAGATCCTTAACAACTCTGCTTTCTAATGGATTAATAAAATTTTTTACCAGTCAGAGTTGCAACAAGAAACAGGTGGCACACTTGAAATAGGCTAAGTTTAGGAAAGTTATTTACAAAGGGATTCATTATAAAGGCAATGATATTGGGGACAGTCACCCAGAGCTGGCAGTAGCCTGACTATGACTATCCCTATGCCAGAATGAATGAGGGAGGCAGTGGTGACTGGAATCTAGAGGGAAACAGTCAAGTAGAGAAGAAACGCTTGACAGGACCAGATGCATCTGTTGAGAGGCATCGAGTCAAACTCACTGGAAGGAACCCAGGGAAATAAATACGCATCAGCACTGTCTTCTCTCCCTCTGATCTTTTACCAGAGCTCCCCACTGGCCAAACCCATCTGAAGACAAAAGAAATGGGAGCCATACAGGTCAGCCTCCAGGGTGGAGAACAGGGTGGAGAAATGTGGAAAGTGGATCTAGAAGGACGAATAGAAAATATTAGTTCAGAGTTACTCATGTGAGCTTTTCTGCCTGGAAAACACTTCCTCTGTCCATTTTCCAGTGTCCAAAATATTTTCCATCACCTCGCTCTTTCAGAGGAGAAACTTTTTCTGGGTTTACAATTAAATTTCTAAGTATACACCTATCAACAAAGCCCATGTTCCTCAAGCATAGCCCCAGAAAGTCTGAAAGGTAAGTGCAATTCTAGAACACTGGCAAAACAAGGATAGAGAAAGTACAGAGAAAGTGAAACACTCAATAAAACTGTAAATGAACATTTTGGAATTCTTTAGAAAGTCTTTAGCACTTAGGGATGGCTTCATGATTTGTGTCACATGTATACAAATGTACACATCAGTACCTTTGATGCTAAAAGCATCTTTATCTCTTTAGGAAGATTTAAAATCTGTCTATCTGTGGAATTGTATTACGACAGTCTCCTTCATCTTAGTGCTTAGATATTTCCTCAAACATTACTATTTCAACCTGAAAAAGATCATTTTTATTACCGATTTCTACTGCTTACCAATAGTACAAAATTTTTTTCTTGTCTTATGTATCTATTAATCAAAATATGCCCAACAATGTTAGATTTTCATCCAGAGTTTTCTTTAAGTGCTTGATATGTTTAGTGTAGAGCACGGCACTTATTAAGTGCACAGTTAAACTTAGTTTAATGGTACTAGGTACTTGTTGCTCTTACTTGTTCCTCTTTTGAACATATAGTATTTTTTTTCAAAGCATCGATTCAGAAATGCACTCATAAGTATGAGGTTAGGATCAACACTCTGTCTTACAATATGTACTGTCATGAAGGTAAAATGTTTTTTTAAAAAATAAAAGGCACTATATTCTCCTGATGAATATTGCAAAGTTTAAGGTAAAGACACTAAAATCCAAAGGGCCACAGGGATTGTAGGTACATCCAGGTTGGTAAAATCAACCCCCAAATATAGTTATTTTATTTATTCACTTATTTACTGGAGCATTACATCTGCCTTCTTCCCAAAAGAAATGAAATGCTTCATTGTCATTTTCTCATTTTCCCTATCTTTCCTTAAATTAGAAACTGACAGTTTAGATCACGTTCTGTCAGAGCAATGAAACCACAGCCCAGCCATATGTTATTTAAAGACCTGGATCTAATTCACCATAGGGGAAGTTGACTGAAGTGAAAGAGCCTGATTAATATGGCTGGGCTGCCAGCAGGATAGCGATCACAGCCCCTGCCTCCCATTGTGAATAAGATCTATAAAGCAAGCTGAGACACCATTTGTCCACCAGGGCACTCATTTTACACAGTGCCAACTGACAGAATTTTCAAGAGCACAACTTCAGCCTGTAAAACAGAAAGGTCCCTCTACCTGGTTAAGAGAATAACCAGACAAAAGCTGGGAAATACATGTTCATGGCATGACTTCTCTCAAACACTAGACAGGTAATACGTGCAGGGAGAGAAAAGTGTTACTTTGAATCTGATATTGCTAATATCATTCAGAATAAGCGCTGTAGTCATTAAACTTTCATTTGAAATACAAAGTTTAAAATGCTTACCTCATTCACTATTTCATGAGATTTTCATACTCAGACTATCTTTATACTCATGGTCTTCATCATAACAGAGCCAATTTTTTTAATTTTTATTAAATTTATTGGGGTGACATTTTAAAATATGACAGTTTTCTCACCAGTGGCTGTGTTAGCCAATGTCTGCCTTAATTAGTCCTCTACAAAGCTGATTTGAATAGCACCATGACTATAAGTATTGCCAAACACCTTTAATGAAGGACTTTTATCAACTTCTTTTATTATTAAAGGTATCAAATAAAATTCTACAACTTCACTTAGAGTGTAGAATATCATAAAAGAATATTGCTCCTGCCATAACAAGAAAACACTATATAAACAAAAACGTATGCTTTTCTTTTTTATAAGTTATATTTATTGGGTGCACAATGGTTAGTAAATTTCTATAGGTTTAAGTGTACAACTCTGTAATACATCATCTATATGTCACATTGTGTGTTCACCACTCAGAGTCAGCTCTCCTTTCATCACTATATATTTGACCTCTTTACCCTCTTCTACTATCCTTCCTCCCCCCTTACCCTCTGGTAACGACTAAATTATTGCCTGTGTCTATGAGTTTTTCTTTCTTTGTTCGTCTTATTCCTTTGCTGCTTTCAGTTTTATATCCCACATATCAGTGAAGTCATACGGTTCTAGACTTTTTCTGTCCGACTTATTTCACTTAGCATACTAATCTCAAGATCCATCCATGTTGTTGAAAATGGCAGTATTTCATCTTTTCTTATGGCAGAGCAGTATTCCATTGTGTATATATACCATGTCTTCTTTATCCAATCACCTATTAAAGGACACTTTGGTTGTTTCCATGTACCCTCATATATTGTTGGCGAGAATGCAGATTGGTGCAGCTGCTATGGAAGGCAGTGTGGAGGTTCTTTAAAAAATTAAGAATAGAATTACCATATGACCCAAGAATCCCTCTCCTGGGTATATACCCAAAAAATCTGAAAACATTTATCCATAAAGATAGATGTACTCTGATGTTCATTGCAGCTTTATTTATGCTGTCCAAAAGTATGCTTTTCTTTAAAGCCATCAAAGAAGTATGTTATTTACTGTCTTCATAATAGCCATTCTGACAGGTGTGAGGTGATATCTCATTGTGGTTTTGATTTGCATTTCACTGATAATTAGTGATGATGAGCTCTTTTAATGTGTCTGTTGGCCATCTGTATGTATTCTTTGGAGAAATATCTATTTAGATCTTCTGTCCATTTTTTAATTGGACTATTTGCTTTTTTTCATGTTGAGTTGTGTGAGTTCTTTATAAATTTCGGATATCATCCCTTTATCAATTATATAATTTGGAAATATATTCTCCCATTCAGTAAGTAGGTTGCCTTTTCATTTTGTTGATGGTTTCCTTCACTGTGCAAAAGATTTTTAGTTTGATGCATTTGTTTATTTTTGCCTTTGCTGCCTTTACTTGAGGAGACATACCCAAAATAATATTGTTAAGACCAATGATAAAGAGTTTACTGTCTGAGTTTTCTTCTAGGAGTTTTATCATTTTGGGACTTATATTTAACTCTTTAATCCAGTCTGAGTTTATTTTTGTATATGGTGTAAGAATATGTTTTAGTTTCATTTTTTGCATGTATCTGCCCAGTTCTCCCTAAACCATTTACTGGAGAGACTGTCTTTTCCCCTATTGTATATTCTTCCTTGTATATTCTTTCTTCCTTTTTTACAGATTAATTGACCACATAAATGTGGGTTTATTTATAGGCTCTCTATTCTGTTCCATTGATCTATGTGTCTGTTTTTGTGCCAGTACCATATATTTTTATTACTATAGCTTTGTAGTATAGTTTGAAATCAGAAAGCATAATACCTCCAACTTGGTTTTTTTCTCAAGATTTCTTTAGCTTTTCAGGGTCTTTATGGTTCCATACAAATTTTAGGATTGTTTGTTCTAATTCTGTGAAAAATGCCATTGGTATTTTGATAGACATTGCATTGAGTCTGTAGACTGTTTTGTGTATGTGGACATTTTAATGGTATTATTTCTCCAATCATGAGCATGGTATATTCTTCCATTCATTTCTATCTTCTTCAATTTCTTTTATCAGTATCTTATAGTTTACCAAATATAGGTCTTTCACCTCCTTGGTTAAATTTATTCCAAGGTATTTAATCTTTTTGATGCAATTGTAAATGGGATTGTTTCTTAATTTCTCTTTCTGATAATTTGTTATTTATATATGGAAATGCAAAAGATTTCTGAATATTAATTTTACATCTTGCAACTTTACTGAATTTATTTATTAGTTCTAATCGTTTTTTGGTAGAATGTTCCAGGTTTTCTACATATATATCATATCATCTGCAAATAGATTTTATTTCCACAATCCCAATGTGGATACATTTTATTTCTTTTTCTTATCTGATTGTTGTGGCCAGGACTTCCAATACTATGTTGAATAAAAGTGGTGAGATTGGGCATCATTATCTTGTTCCTGACCTGATTCAGCTTTTCATTATTAAATATGATGTTAGCTGTGGGTTTGTCACATACGGACTCTATTATGTTGAGGCATGGCATGTTCCTTATACACCTACTTTGTTGAGAGTTTTTATCATAAATAAATGTTAATTTTGTGAAAAGTTTTTTCTGCATGTATTAAGATGATCATGTGATTTTTCTCCTTCATTTTGTTTATGTGGTGTATCTCATTGATTAATTTGTGAATATTGAACCAACCTTGAATTCCTTCAACAAATCTCACTTGATCATGGTGTATGACCTTTTTAATGTATTGTTGAATTTTGTTTGTTAATATTTTGGTGAAGATTTTTGCATGTATATTCATCAGAGATATTGGCCTGTAATTTTATTTTTCTATAATGTCTTTGTCTGGTTTTGAGATCAGGGTAGAATAGTTTGAAAGCTTTCCCTACTCTTCAATTTTTTGAAATAGTATGAGAAGCATAGGTATTAATTATTCTTTGAATGCTTGGTAGAATTCATGTATGAACCCACCTGGTCCTGGACTTTTGTTTGTTGATTACTCATTCAATTTCATTTCTAGTAATCAATCAGTCTCTTCAGAGTTTCTGTTTCCTCCTGATTCAGTCTTGTAAGATTATATGTTTCTAGGAATTTGCTCATTTCTTCTAGGTTGTCCAATTTTTGACATATGATTTTTCTTAGTATTATCTTACATTCCTTTGTATTTCTATTGGTTGTCACTTTTCTTTCATTTCTGATTTTATTTATTTGGGCTACCTCTTCTTTTTTCTTGATGAATCTGGCTAAAGGCTTATCTATTTTATCTTTCCAGAGAACGAGCAATTAGTTTCATTGTACTTCTTCTTCTTTTTCATTTTTTTTCATTTTTGTCTCTATTTTAATCATTCCAGTTCTGATTTTTATCATTTTTTCCCTCTACTCAATTTGGGCTTTTTTTTCTTCTTTTGTTCTTTTTTGTTTGCTCTTCTTTTTCTAGTTCCTTGAGGTGTAAGTTTAGATTTTTTTTATTTGAGATACTTCTTGTTTCTTGAGGTCAGCCTATATTGCTACATATTCCCCTCTTAGAACTGCTTTTGCTGTGTCCCAAAGATTTTTGGATTGTTGTGTTTCCATTTTCATTTGCCTCCAGCTATTTTTTAATGTCCTCCTTGATTTCTTCATAAACCCATTGATTGTTTAGTAACATATTATTTACCTGCCACATATTTGTGTGTTTTCCAGTTTTCTTCTTATAATTGATTTCTACATTCATACCATTGTGAATGGAGAAGATGCTTGATGTAATTTCAATCTTAAATTTACTGAGACTTGTTTTGTGGCTTAATGTGTGGTCTATCCTCAAAAATATTACATAAGCACTTGAAAAGAATGTGGGTTCTGCTGATTTTTGGGGTGGGATGTTCTTTAAATATCTGTTAATTCCATCTGATCTAATGTGACACTTAAAGCAACTGTTTTCTTATTGATTTTCTGTCTGGATAGTTTATCTTATCTGAAGATACCTCAGGTAGAAGAGCTGGTGTGGGATTGCTGGGTCATGTGGTAATTCTATTCTTCATTTTTTGAGGAACCTCCACACTGCCTTCCGTAGCAGCTGCACGAATTTGCATTCCCACCACCAGTATATGAGGGTACCATTTTCTCCACAGTCTTTCCAACACTTGTCATTATTTGTCTTATTGATGATAGCCATTCTAACTGGTGTAGGTGATATCTCATTGTGGTTTTTATTTGCATTTCTCTAATAATTAATGATGTTGAGGATTTTGTTCTTATGTCTATTGGCCACCTGTATGTCTTCTTTGGAGAAATGTCTATTCAGGTCCTCTGACCATTTTTAACTGGATTGTTTATTTTTTTGTTGTTGAGTTGTATGAGTTCCTTGTATATTTTGGATATTAGCCCCTTAACAGAGGCATTGTTTGCAAAAATCTTCTCTCATTTGGTTGGCTGCAGAAGCTTTTTAGTTTGATATGGTCCCATTCATTTATTTTAGCTTTTACTTCCCTTGCCTTTGAAGTCAATTTCATAAAATCCTCTTTGAACCCAAGGTCCGTAAGTTTAGTACCTATGTTTTCGTCCATGCAATTTACTGTTTCAGATCTTACATTTAGATCTTTGATCCATTTTGAGTTAATTTTGGTACACAGCGACAGATAGCAGCCTAGTTTCATTTTTTTGCACATGGATTTCCAATTCTCCTAGCATCATTTATTGAAGAAGCTGTCTTTTCTCCATTGTATGTTTTTGGTTTCTTTGTCAAAAATTATGTGTCCATATTTATGTGGGTTTATTTCTGGGTTCTCAATTCTATTCCATTGGTCTGTGTGTCTGTTTTTCTGCCATTGCCATACTGTTTTGATTATTATTGCCCTGTAGTACAAGCTGAAGTCAGGGAGTGTGATACCTCTAACATTCTTCTTTTTTCTTAAGATTGCTTTGGCTATTATCCTTCTCTTGGTATCTACCCAAAAAATCTGAAAACATTTATCCATAAAGATATATGTGCTCTGATGTTCATAGCAGCTTTATTTATGGTGGTCAAGACATGGAAACAACCAAAGTGTCCTTCAATAGATGATTGTATAAAGAAGATGTGGTATATATACACAATGGAATACTATTCTACCATAAGAAAAGATGAAATCATGCCATTTGCAACAACATGAGTGGATCTTGAGATTTTATGCTAAGCGAAATAAGTCAGACAGAAAAAGCAGAGAACCATATGGTTTCATTAATATGTGGTATATAAAACTGAAAACAACAAATGAACAAGACAAACAAATGAAGAAACAAAAACTCATAGACACAGACAATATTTTAGTGGTTACTGGACGGTAAGGGGGGGGCGTAGATGAGAGTAAAAGGGATCAAATATATGGTGATTGGAAGGAGAACTGACTCTGGGTGGTGAACACACAATGTGATATATAGATGATATTTTACAGAATTGTGTATCTGAAACCTATGTAACTTTACTTACAATTGTCACCCCAATAAACTTTAATTAAAAAAAAGAAAGAAAGAGCTGGTCTGCCATAGCATTTCTTTGTTTGGACAAGGAGAAAATCAAACAAAATTGTATGACTGTGTGAACTTGAGAGATGTGTAAAATCTAGAAGTGCTGCAAATGTAATACAAATCTTCCTGATCCAACAATTCTTCCCTAACATTACTGAGTAAGAAGCAGCTAAGAGCAGGGCTCAGAAGCAGAGAGAGATATCAGAGACTTCTATTTCCTGAGCAAAGTTCTGCTCAAGGAGTGGGACTAAACTCACCCATGAGATATTTAAAAACAGAAACAATCTGAAATTAATTAAAGCTTCCACCTATCACAGAATTAGAAATTTCAATTCTTCACCCTACCTTTCTCACAAAAGAAAATGCATGTTCTCTATGAAAAAAAAAATCTAGTTCAAGCTTTACTGTTTCTTACATACAATATCTGGTATACACTCAAAAATTTTGAAACATTGGCTGAAGTTTGAGAATGTGACATATAATCAAGGAAGAAAAAATTCAAAAGAAGCAGGTTCACAGTTTATCAAGATATTGTCATTAATATATTTGGATTTTTAAATAACTATTGTAATTAGTTGGAGACTAGAGAAAAGTATGGACAAAATAGGTAATCAGATAGGTAATTAGATAGAGATGTCAGCAAAGAAAGGAAGCTGTAAAAAAACTGAAAACCTTAGAAATTAAAAAACTGAAAACCTTAGAAATTAAAAATTTAAAGTTGAAACAAATAATTCACATGATAGACTTAAAAATAGACAAGGCATAGTAGAATAGAGGATCAGTGAACTTGAAGATAAATGAAGAGAATTAACCAATCTGAAGAACATAGAGATAAAGTAATTGAAACCAAATAACACTGAAGCACCAAATAATTAAAACCAAACAATACTTCTAAGACAATAACGTACATGGAATTGGAATCCTATAAAAAAATAGACTGAGAGAAGAAATATGAAAGATAATGGCCTAAATTATTTCAAGATTTATGAAAATCATCAACACAAATATCCACCATGCTTAGCAAATACTAATCAAAAGAAATCTAAAGAATACTATACCAGGGAAATCACAAATAAGCTGCTGAAAACAAAATATAAAGTGAGAATCTTAAAAGTAGCCAGAGAAAAAACACACATATTGAGACACTCAACAGTAATTTGAGAGTAAAAAAAACTATTCATAAACAGTGGAAGGCAGATAATATTTTCTAAATGCTGAAAAGGAAAAAAAAAAGTCAATCTAGAATCCTATATTGTACAAAAATTAAGATGAAATAAAGATTTTTCAGAGAAACCAAATCTGAGAGAATTCATCACCAATGTAGTTACACCTTGAAAATTACTAAGGGAAGTTCTCCAAGCTGAATAAATTATCTGAAATAAAATTCCAAGTTTGCAGAAGTGGTAACTATGTGCATAATTATAAAAGACTATATTTAACATCTTTATAGAAAATTCAGTTTTTAAAGAAAAAAGTCAGCGATGTATTTTGTGATTTATAACATACATAGAAGAAAATTATATGACAATAATACAACAAAAGATGAGAGTGAGCTGAATGGAATATACCTTTGTAAGTTTCTTGTATTGTTTGCAAAATGGTTTAGTATTAATTCAAGGTAGATTGTGATAAGTTAAAGATTCATATTGTAATTCTTAGAGTGACCATAAAGAAAATACTGAGACATATCTAAAAAGTCAATAGAGCAATTAAAATTTTTAAATAATTGATTAAAAGGCAGGAAAAAAGAACAAATGGGGAAATAATAGCTAGATGGTAAATATAAACCTGACCATATCAGTAATTACATTATACGTACATGGAGAATGGCCAAATAAGCTCTCAATTTGCTTGACTACCAAATCCTTTTAGAAATAATATCTAATTATCAGCCCATATATTTTGAAAGCTATAGATATAGTCCAGTCCTATAGTGTTACACTTCAATAATTATTTTCAGATCATGGTTTTACTCCAACCATGAGCACTTTAAAGGAAGTTAGTAGGTCGTCTATTGTTTTTGCTCCTCCATTAATTATAGAGCACAATTTGATACATTCAGTTATGTGACTTCTCAGTGTTTGGAGAGCTACTAATAAACATCCATGAGCTATATTTTATTTTTTCTATTTTTGACACATTGGTTTGATGTATAAAAAGGAATGTGAAACAATCTTTCTCAGTTATCAAATTAGCCAGATGTTAAATAGTTCAAAACAATAAATTGCAGCATAAGCAATAAACTTTCCTTCATATTTTAAATACTTCTAATGATAATAGTATTATTTATTGAACACTTACTTTAAGGTGGGCATTTTTCCCATTTAATTTTATAACACTAGTAGACCAATTTTACAGACAAGAACACTGGAGATCATGGAAAGTAATCAGCTTTCCCAAGGTCACACGGCTAAAAATGTAGGAGAGCTAGGATTCCAGTGCTGACCTTTAACTTCCCATGTCCTTGCTAATCAAGATTTCCTTAATCCACGTGAATGAGTGAATAGTTTAGGTCCAAATGAGATGTACCATGCTGGCATTGTCTTGTTCACCTGGTCTGCGCTGGAGAGTCAGGTCCTTGCTCATAACTAAGTACTGAACCTTATCAATGCATTTATTCAAAGTCTGATCTTTAATTACTGAGTCTCTACTGGCTAATTGCTCAGAAAGTTTTGCCTCATTCCAATGTCTCTACAAATTCTGCAAGGAATCTATATTGCTGCGGTTTTGTGTTGTCTTTCTAACCAGAATGTTTGTGTGCCCATTGCTGAATCATCATTTCTCCTGATGACTAAATGAGGGAAGAAGTCCAATGATCAGTTGTTGAATCCAGTGGTTACTTCTCAGGCCTCATCATACATGTACTATCAGGATTTGACACAACTGATCCTTGAAATAGTTTCTTTACTTCACTCCTGCATCTCCTGATTTTTCCTTCCAAACATGTTCCCCATAGGTTTCCCCATCTCATGAAATAGCAATTCTATCCTTCCAATTACGTAGGTCAAATTCCTTGGAGTCATCCTTGACTCTTTATCTCTTTACCTCACACCCTACATCTAATCCACTGGCAAATTCAGTTTATTCTACCTTCGAACTCTGTCCAGAATCCAACCACTTCTTATCTTCTCTGCTGCTATCACTTTGGTTTTGACTACCAACTTTCTTCCCTAGTTATTACAAAAGTTTCCTAAGTGCTTTTCCTGCTTCCTCTCTTGTTTCTCTGCAGTATACTCAACAGTGATCCCTTTAAAATTTAAGTCATATCATGTCACTCCTCTGCTCAAAAATCATTCCACAGCTTCCTATATCATTTCAAATAAAAGTCAAAGTCCTTATAATGGCCTGCAAGTTTCTGTACAACCTGCCCCCATATCTCTGGACTCAGCCTCACCTTACTCCAGCCACAGTGACCTACTTCTTGTTCCCTGAACACACCAACTTTACTATCACCTCAGAGCCTTGCAGGAATTAGTCCCTAAATATCCTTATGACTCTCTCCATTTCTTTTAGATCTTTGCTCAAGTGTTACTTCTTTAGTGAAGATTTCTCTGGCCATGCTATCTAAAATTGCAAGTGCCCCCCAATATTACCTATCCCTCTTCTTTTATTTCCTCTTTAGTATTTGTCACCAACTAACAATTTTTATTTTATTCATGTGTCTCATTTCAAAGTTTGTTTGTTCTTTATCTACATAAGCTTCATGAAGACACTAATTTTAAATGTTTTGTTCACCATTAGAATTGAAACAGTATGTGGCTCAAAGTACACACTCAATAAATATTTGCTGAATGCATGCAGAGAAGAATAACTTTCCAACATGGAATCATATCTGAAGAAATATTCTCTGCTTGCAGAGAGCCATGACATTTGCTAGGTAACAAATGCCCCCACTTAAACTCCCAAATCATAATAACTCCCATACATGTATGACTGTATAGAGATGATATTCTAGTGCTAAGCACTTCTTCTTTCATGCCAATTTAATCCTTACAACAATCCTATAGGTAAGTATCATTATCCAATTTTATATATGAGAAAACTAAAGCTTAGAGCTTAGAGAGCTTAACTACTGTGTTTCCCCGAAAATAAGACCAGGTCTTATATTAATTTTTGCTCCAAAAGACACATTAGGGTGTATTTTCAGGAGATGTCTTATTTTTTTCATGCACAATAATCTATATTTATTCAAATACAGTCATTTCATATTCTTCTGGAACATCGTTATAACATACTAAATGCAACCGTCTGGCTGACGATTTTAACTAGGGCTTATTTTCCGGGTAGGTTCTATTTTCAGGGAAACACGGTATATAGACTAAAGTCACAGAGCTAGTATAGATAGAGTTAGATTTTAAATTCAGATCTATTATATGTGAGTACAAAGTCCCAGTTCTTCACTACAATGACAAGCTGCCTCCCTTTTTAAAAAATCTTTTAGGGCATTACTCACTCAATATATTTGACTACAGCAAAATCAAGAATTTGAATGTAGATAGATTATATCACACTGTGTTGGGCATAAAACAAAATAATCTTATGTAAAATGATAAATGAGCAAAACCTGGAAGACTCTTTGATATTGTCACTCTTCAAAATATCACCTCTTCTTTTTTGTATATGCTCATCTGTGTCCCAAATCAAGTAATATCCCAAATAAGCTACATCTTTTTTCATTATTTGCTGCCATAAATTATTGATTCCAAAAATATTAACTTGAGATTTTTAGGAGAAATTTGTATTACCTTATTAGTTAATTTGATTAATTTTGTTGTTATCCTTTGTTTTATGTTCTTGTCAGGCATGACAAACCATTTCACATAAGGGCTGTGGTGAACTTAGCATTATGTTTATCTAAATAGACTATGATGAAGAATGAAAGAAAAGTGGTGATGATTATATACATGAAAAACTTTTCTTCAATAACATGAGTCTCATTTATTTAATCACTGGCAAACTGACTAACAGCAAGGGCCTATATAATGGGAACATATACATTAAAATTATTCTAATTAGAAAACATATGTATTTACATATGTTAGCTGTTATGCTCTGCTTATTTGTATTTCATATCAAACTTATATACTGGAAATACTGCTTCCATCTTGGACCTGTTGACAAACCATCTGAAACTTGCTTGTCTTTCAACTCTAAACAAAAGAACTAATGCAATCTACTAGAGGAACTTTACAAGATATAATTTATGCAATAAGGTACATATCACAATCAATAAAAAAACAAGTTTCCATTTTTAACCTGAGTTCTAGGCAATCTTCATCAGAACTGAACATGCATGGAAATGAGAATTAGGGGACACACCAATCAAATAAAATTAAGTGGATTAAAACAAGAAGAAACTGTGAATGTTTCAGTCATTGAGCTTATGCTTAATTTCTAATCTTTTCTAGGGAGAACAATCACTTAATATTGTAAATTTGTACTAATAACATTTGAAAATAATGCAGTAAAGATCTGATGCTATGCCAGCTCATAAAAAACATTTTAGGTGATTATGCATAAGTGAAGCATACACCATTTTCTTCTGTTTCTTTCATTTGCAACTTATGAATAATTTTTATCCTAATGATGACATATCCACTTCTCATCAGAGTATCTAAAAAATTAGATTTACAGTTTATCACATGATGAAGTATTGAAATAAGCTAAAGTTAGAAAACGCTGCAAAAGACAACTATTGTACTAACTACATTGCTTTGAGGAAAGAGAAAGAGATGAAAGACATTTAGAGAAAACAGTTTAATTTCAGGGAACAGGTACAAGACAGAAAACAAACAACAATAAAAAGAAAGTACTGGAAATACACAAAGTAAAAGTGAAACTCCTTTAGTTTTCTGTCAGCCAGATGATGTGAATGTTATCTTCCTTTTTATTTTTTTATACTCAATTGAATATGTACAATCCATACAGGAGTTAAAAGAATGGATTAGAGCTATAACGCTGACATAGAAATATACCTAATATCTATCATTAAGTGTGAAAAGGAAACTGAAGAACAATACGTATCCATGAACACTTTTATGGAAAAGCACTTTTAACGAAACCAATTTATCACTATGTGTATGTAAACACATGGGGAAATGCTTAGAAGAAAGTACACCAAACTATAAAAATGGCTTCCTCAGGGAGAGAACTGTGTTTGGTATGGGGGGGAAAAAGGAACTTTGATATTTATTCTAGGTATTTCTGTTTTGAAATTTTCAATAAGAATGCAATTATAGTGGCCGGCCTGGTGGCTCAGGCAGTTGGAACTCCATGCTCCTAACTCCGAAGGCTGAGGGTTCGATTCCCACATGGGCCAGTGCCAGATGACACAGTTGGTTGGAGCCTGTGCTCTCAACCACAAGGTTGCTGGTTTGACTCTTTGACTCCCACAAGGGATGGTGGGCTGCACCCCCTGCAACTAAAATTGAACACAGCACCTTGAGGTGAGCTGCCACTGAGCTCCCAGATGGCGCAGTTGGTTGGAGCGTGTCCTCTCAACCACAAGGTTGTTAATTCGACTCCCGCAAGGGATGATGGGCTGTGCCCCCTGCAACTAACAACGGCAACTGGACTTGGAGCTGAGCTGCACCCTCCACAACTAAGATTGAAAGTACTACAACTTGTCTTGGAAAAAGTCCTGGAAGTACACACTGTTCCCCAATAAAGTCCTGTTCCCCTTCCCCAAATAATAATAATAATAAAAAGAACGCAATTATATATTACTTGCCAATTTACATAGAGTACAAATATATGTGTTTAACATATATGCACAACCTCTTCTTTAGTGGATAAACCTATATAGACTCACATCAAAACCAAGGTCACCTTCTGCACCCCTCTACATTCTTGACTGCAGTATTTAAAGAAATGAAGTCTTAGCGTTGTTACCAAATGTGACAAAGTAATGATTAATGTTTATCTATTCACCACTATTCTGTTTCAACCCTAACTGATGTATTTCAATTCGTTTCTGCTATGAACCACCTGGAGTTAACACAGACCCCGCAAGTTAAAGGGCCAAGACTTCTCTCACTCACACCAACTGACTACAAACTTGGGAGTTCCCACAAGCCCCTTAATGTTTAATAATTCACTAGGATGACTCATAGAACTCAGAAAAGCACTATACTTATCATTACAGTTTTACTATAAACAATACAACTCAAGAACAACCAAATAAAGAGACACACAGGGTGGGGTCTGGAGGATCCCAAAGGCAGAGCTTCTGTGCCGTCTTTGTGGAAACGAGGCACCCTCCTGGCACATCATTATGTTCATTAACCAGGAAGCATCACTAAGGTTTGCTGTCCAGAGGTTTTATTGACATTTCATTATTTAAGCATGATTGATTAAACCATTGTCTATGTGATTTAACTCAAAGCCTCAATCCTCTAATCACATGGTTGGTCTTTTTGGTAACCGTACTGAAGCTATCTAGGGACCCGCCATGTGTCCCCTTATTAACCTAAACTCACTCATGATTCAAGGGACTCATGAATAACGAAGACATTTCTATTACTTAGGAAGCTCCAAGGGTATTATAAGCTCTATGTGGGAACCTGAGACAAAAACCAGACAAAGTATTACACAACAACTCCAAACCTATTAGGAATAGTACTTAAATGTGACAAATCCAGCATTTTTATGTTATCAGTTTAGAATAGTCACCAACATAGCATCCTTAGATGATCTATTCCACTGATTAACTGACTTCCAGCAAATAGTTTATACTTCAGATTTGTAGTTGTTTTATCTCTCTACTATCCTGACAGGCAGGATAGCATTGTGGTTATAACGCTATAAGCTCTAGAACTAGATTTCTTCGGTTCAAGGGCTCCACCACATCTCAGTTCTTAAGCAAATTACTTCTGCTTCTCCATCAGAAAAATGGGATATAAAAATTACACCCTGGGGCCAGCCCGGTGGCTCAGGCAGTTAGAGCTCCGTGCTCCTAACTCCGAAGGCTGCCGGTTCGATTCCCACATGGGCCAGTGGGCTCTCAACCACAAGGTTGCCGGTTCAACTCCTGGAGTCCCGCAAGGGATGGTGGGCTCCGCCCCCTGCAACTAAGATTGAACAGGGCACATTGAGCTGAGCTACCTCCCAGATGGCTCAGTTGGTTGGAACGCGGGCTCTCAACCACAAGGTTGCCAGTTCGATTCCTCAACTCCCACAAGGGATGGTGGGCTGTGCCCCCTGCAACTAGAAAACGGCAACTGGACCTGGAGCTGAGCTGCGCCCTCCACAACTAAGATTGAAAGGACAACAACTTGACTTGGGAAAAAAAAGAAAAAAGGCTGGAAGTACACACTGTTCCCCAATAAAGTCCTGTTCCCCTTAAAAAAAAAAAAAATTTACACCCATCTATGGTGACTGAAAGGATTAAATGTGCTACCATATGCAAAGTGTTTAAAAGAGTACCTGGGCCTCAATAAATGTTCACTTTTATCATTATAATGGAACTAGTAAATACTACTTATTGTTTTGTCTTGGCACAAAAGGCTTTAAAGTTGAAAATCTTTCCCCAAAAGTAAACATGTCATTGTGCTCCAAAAATAAGGGGGTCTAAAAGTCTCCTTCAACTCAGAAATGTTATAATTATATAACTGGCCTCTTGCCACATAAAAGAGTTCTGTGTAACCTAATTGGTGTGACAACCTTATACATTCCCTTCTCCGATGCTGACAACTCATTGCAAGTGATTATGTAAGGATTCTAATGTAATGATTCAAAACCGATTTTTCAGTATTGTTATTTAATGTATATGAAGAAGGAATCTCTGCCAATACGTCCCAGACAAGCTCTATTTCAGAAACATAGAGCTGAGATACAGGACAAAGATTAAGGATATACCCAGATCTGCAGTCATCTATTAATGTGATATAGAGCTTTTTACTCTTGTCTACAAAAGACAGTCCACTTTATCCTCGCCCTGCTTGGGAGCAGAGAATGCAGTCTACCATCTGCCAAACTCAACCTTTATTATTAAGCAATACCTCTCCGTGTTTGCCTTTTACTCATCTTTCTTTCTTTTTTTTTTTTTTCCTGTCTGGAACTGGTTCACAGCACTTGATGTGACAGATCCTAAGATTTTATTAAAACCATTTAGAATTTCTAGCGTCTTGCCATCTCTTTGCTCTGATCTTTTCTTATTATTTCACCCATAGACTACATGCCACAAGTCACATCTGGATGGGAGAAAATTAAATCAAACAATTTCTCCATTTCTATAGATCAATGTTTTGAAGATAAAAATGTTTTGTTTTGGTTTATTTAGAAAGCTAACATTCAAATGTTAAGAATCATTCAACCTTAATGCTGAAGAGACATGATTTTTAATTCTCATACAAATAATAATTAATAGTTTCCTTTGGTATATGTCTATGTATCAGCACATCTGCAATTATGTATTCCATTCAGAATGCCTCAAAGCAATTATAGAACAGAGAATAATGAGAATAGATTAAAAAAGTAGTTTAGGGGAGAAATGACAAAATAGTTTAATCGGACAGAAAAAGTTGAGAACCATATCATTTCACTCAAATGTGGAATATAAAACTGAAAGCAACAAATGAACAAGACAAGTAAACAAGCAAAAACTCATAGACACAGACAACAGGTTAATAGTTACCAGAGAGTAAGGGGGAGTGGGTAGAAGAGGGTAAAAGAGTTCAACTATATGGTGATGGAAGGAGAATTAACTTTGGGTGATGAATACACAATGCAGTATATAGATGATGTATTATTTTAAAAACACAAATCTAGTTCTATATCATGAAAAGTATACTGCAAGGAAGTCAATGGCTGCAGTGCAAGTCTCTGACACTTGAATTCATACTATCATATTTAATTCGTGGCATGGAAGAAGGCTAAGAAGAGTCCTATAATATTAGAAAATTGACTGGAGAGATGACAGAATTTACTGTACGTAAAAGTACATAAATAAACATCCTCTATCTTCTCTTAAAAAACATAACTGAAAATAATAAAGATAAAATTGGAAAAAATACTCTAATACTTAAAAATGGAATATTATACTGGGAAAATGTTGTCTGTATCATGCATCTTGTTTTTTTGACATCTTCTCCATTAAATTGTAAGCTTATTGGTTCATGTAGCTAATATACTGTGATTTGGGCTAGATGAGGGTAGAGTTGCATGGATTTATGACTAGATGATCAGCATGAAGTACCCATAATATTAACTAATGGCTAAATATCCACCTAAAGAAAAGATTTTGTGCCATGTCAGAGGGCTTTGACCTTGCTCTTGTCTCATTCAACAATTTGTAATTTTTTATTCAAATGAAGACACATGAAGATATCTTTATCAGATTCTCATAGAAAGCCAAATAAAATGTTGGTGTAATGATTGATGGGCCCAATACTTCCAAAATAGAAAGCCAAATAAAGTGTTGGTGTAGTGATTGATAGGCCTAATACTCAAAATTAGCTTGATAGTTTGAAACAACATTGTAAAAATTAAACAAGAATAAATGTAAAATCCTGAATTTAAATTTTGGGATTTAAAAAAAATTATACAAATATAGGAGACCTACTTTAACTACATTTCTTATGAAAATTATCTGCTAGCTTGTTTAAGGATCAAACCAGTATGAGACAACAGTATAAACCAGCCTAAAGAGGATAATGAAAACTTGAGCTTCATTAGTCAAAAAAAGTGGTCCAGATCAAGAATTTGAGAACATTGTGTGCTCATGGTGTTGTAGTTTGGGTTCCATTTGGATAATTAACATAGATCACTAAGAGAAATATCAACCACCAAGAGTATTTGGATCTACATTTCAAAAACAAAACTAAGGTTCTTTATCATTTACGCTGCCATAGACAGTTTTTACCCAGTGCTGCTTAGAAACCAACAAAAGCAATCTATTTCTCCTCCATCTTCTATTTATTCTGAAAAAAAAAAAAAAAAAAAAAGAAAGAAAGAAAGAAATGGGTAGAGGAAAAAAGAGGGGCACTGATATTTCCTCTTGTACTTAACTTACTTAGCAAAATTAAAGGTCAGAGACGTCCACAAAAATTGGAGATGAAAACCATCTTCAAAGCTGTTCCATTTTGGAATAGCTTTTTAGAGGATTGTATCTCTTACATTGGTTGGAGTGAGCACCTGTAATGTTTTCCCTCCACATTGGGTGTATATATATTACCCATTTGTCTTGCTTCTCTGGTCCCCCTGCCGAAATGAATGGTTTTTATGGATTATCACAGGTTTTCTTTTGTTTTTGGCACACAATATCTATCCTTCACATATATAGTTCTTTAACAATCATTGATGTCATCCTCTTAGTAGTGTCAATGAAAAAACATCCAGCCTAAGAGAAAGCTTATAAGAGTTTGAGACAAACTGACGACAATTGCCGGGAAGAAAAGTCTCAATGGATTAGAAAATGCTCCAGAAAATGGCCATTTTGCAACTTATTTTATACATTAGAATCAAAAGAGGAAGGTTACATGAAATCCATTGGTTATACATTAAGGGGGTGGGAGAAAACAAAGCAGGAAAATCTTTGGGAGTGGATAAAAAGCAAAATGGAGAGACACGTTTCTTTTACATTCGTAAGTACAGGATAGTTAATAGTATTTTAAAGCACATAGAGATGGTATTTGGGGATTTTGTAGTTTTCTGCTCTGATGTGGTAGGTTGTGCCCCCTGAGGGGTCCAGAAAAAGGGATTACTCTGACATTCCAAGGGTATGTTATCTTAGATGCAAAAAGATGATAGACAGGCTCATTTAAGGTAAAGATTGACCTTTGTCAAGGAAACTACAGGCCAAAGATGTGACTTCCCTCTATGGCCCACCTTAGTTAGGAATTTTTATGTTCACACCATCCTATGTGGCTTTTTTCAGTTTCCTGAGCTTGTCAAGTTTAATATGTGGCCCCTTTTCCATCCACAGTAGATATGAACTTGCACTTCCACTACATAGATATCATGTATATTCTTACTATACATTCTTCATAATTTTACTTTCTACTACATAATTTTATTCCCACATAAATTTTCTCATAAACTGTATTTGGATAGCATTCTCAAAGAGGAAGTAAAATAATTTAAAAACAAATTGAATTTATTAAAAAGAAGTGAAGATTATACGTTAAAATTTCCCTCAAAACCTTTCTTCAAAATAGAGATTACAAAGCAGTAAAATGTGAGTGGAGCATTAGGTTAGAAATACCTCTTCAAATTGTTAAGACGCTCAGGAAGAAGTAATAGGCATACTTTCATTATATGAACTAATGAGCAGGAATGACAATGATAGTGTTTTCTATTCAATTAAGAAGAATTTTTAACAATGAGAAGAACTGGAGCCAAAATAGCAAGTTCCAAGTCAGTGGAAGAGTTCAAACAGGAGTTGGGTCATCTTTCAATGATATTGTAAGAAGAAATAAAATTCACGGGGTTCAAGTTTGACTAGAGGATCTCTAAGGAATTTTCAACATTTAAAGGTCTGTGATTCACGCTGATGATAAAGCACAACAAAACATTTTTAAATGGGAAAATTGTCAAAGGGAAAATATTGAGATTTTGCTGCATACGTTTACAACTGCTTTACACAAAATGACTATCACTGATGAGTTAAATGATAGTAATGTTATATAGTGAGTATGCTGCAGTACATGTTCTATAATTTTGATTATAAGATTGAGGTGGTATGAGCATGGGCCTTGAGAAAGGATGATAAATTTATGAAACATTCTGGGTTTTCTTCAAAAGGCAGATAAAACAGAGTCTGCATTGACATCATAGGAATGGTGGCAGCAAGGCAGACTTCTTGAGTTCTCCTCCAGAGCTTACCACAAATTGAACATCTATAACCCATCCAAGGACTCTCTGCTATTCACACATAACAGCTAAGAGACTCGAACAAGGATTACTTAAAGGTGGGCAAATTGGGAGAGCAGGGGAAGAGGGAAGGGAGCAAAGTAGAGACACGACCCACATCCACAGCTACGGAGACACAGGGGATCCCAGGACGGAACAGAGACCACAAAAGCCAGAGGTGGGCTCTTTCTCTGCATCCCACAGCTGATCTCTCCTGCCAGAGAGCAGCATATCCAGCATTTGAGGCAGTAACCTCAGCTGAGAACACCAGCTGGGCCCTAGGTCGGACAAAGCATGTGAACTCCATACCTGGGCCCCTCCCCCCACTCTCCCAATCCTATCCCCGCCCTTTCAGAGACTTAAACTGGCCCCTGAAATAAGGAATAGTGTCAGATTATGGAGGAGCCATAGTGCTCAGGATCTACGAAGACCCAGTGTGCAGCTCTGACCCAGGGAAGAGGCTGGGAAGAGTGTGACACTGCTGGACTGGGAGATAGAAGACCCCTCCATCCCCAGCCCCCACCCTTTCTGGCCTGCCTAGGCCAGGGCAATCACAACTGCAGAGGCACTCCCAGTGATCAGCTGTAGGCGGCACACGCAGCTTTCGGCCTTCAGCAGCTCAGAAATCTCCCGCCCTCCACACACAACACACACACACACACACACACACACACACACACGGAAGACATGCCCTAAGACTCAGGAGACCTGGGTACAGGGCTGATTGTGTTACTCTCAGTGTGCACATGTGCAGGCAAGAGCAGAAACTGCACTGACTTTGTAAAAACTACCATCCAGCCCCCATAGCCCCACTCATCTAAAACTGCAGTCCCAAGGTCACTCTGGGCACCAGGTGACCAGCTCTGCCTCCACAAAACACAGAGGACTCTGTACAGCAGAGGACAACCTGGTGATTACTTCGTGGGCTTAAGCAAAGACTGGCGCTGCTTTTTTTGTTTTGTTTTTATATCTTTTATATTTTTGCCTGTGTTGAGTGTGGACTATCAGTTGTTTTTACATGTGAATATATTTGGTTGTTTCTTTGTTGTTGTTGTTGTGTTTGGTGATTTGCTTTGTTCTGAAATTGCCCTACCAGGGCCCAGCTCAAGAGGCACAAGTTTCAACACACCCAGAGGCCAACTCCAGACCAAACCAGGGTACTACCAAGAGTGACCTACAAGTGACACACCCAGAGGGAATTTTCTACAGGCACAAGAGCCCATAGGGGCCAAGCCTCATTTGAGTGGTCAACCCTCGCGCAGCATAACATCCTGCTGAGGGCAGAGCCAAGTCTCACAACTAGTCAGCCTAGGAGTCAATCCCACCTACTCACAAGCTAAAATCAATTAAAGATCAACTTTAACAGAACAATATACACAACACAAGAGTCACCTTTGGAGCACACACAGAGCAGAAGAAGGAAGTGGTACAAGTCAAATATAAAGGACACATACAACATAAGATAACCCAGCAAAAACTAAGAACCCTAGGGGATCTACCTAATACATCGAAGCACACACAGAGAGTCAGCCAGAATGGGGAAACAAAGAAACATGACCTCAATAAAAGAACAGAAGAAAACTCCAGAATTGGAACCAAATGAAATAGAGGTAACCAACCTATCAGAGAAAGAGTTCAGAACACTGATGGTAAGTTAGTGACAACATAAAGAAGGATAGAGAAATCAAAAGGAACAACCAGTTAGAACTAAAGAATACAATAACTGAAATAAGGAACACACTTGAAGGAATTACAAGCAGGTTAGATGAAGCAGAGGATCGAACAGGGACTTAGAAGACAAGTTAGCAGAGATCACCCAAACGGAACAACAGAAAGAAAAAAGAATAAAAAACAATGAAGATGGTTTAAGAGACCTCTGGGATAACAACAAGCGCAACATGCTCATCATAGGAGTATCAGAAGGTGAAGAGAGGAAGCAAGGGATTGAGAACATATTTGAAGTAATAATGTCTGAAAACTTCCCTAACCTGGTGAAGGAAACCAACATATAAGCCCAGGAAGTACAGAAAGTTCCAAGAAGGATAAATCCGAACAGGTCCACACCAAGGCAAATTATAGTTAAAATGGCAAAGGTTAAAGACAAAGAAAGAATCCTAAAAGCAACAAGAGAAAGTGTGTTACATACAAGGGAACTCCTATAAGACTATCAAATGACTTTTCTACAGAAACATTGCAGGTCAGGATACGAGTGGCAGGAGACACTCAAAGTGATGGAAAACAAAGGACTACAACCTAGATTGTTTTATCCAGCAAGGCTATCATTTAAAATTGAAGGAGAAATAAAGAGCTTCCCAGAAAAGAATAAGCTAAAGGAATTTATTACCACCAAGCCAGCATTGCAGGAAATATTAAAAGGGCTTCTGTAAACAGAAGAAAGATGAAAACAACCTAACTACAAATTTTAAAAATGGCAATAACTATGTACCTATCAATAATCACTTTAAATGTAAATGGATTAAATGTTCCAATCAAAAGACAAGGGGGGCTGAGTGGATAAGAAAGCAAGACCTTTGTATAGGCTGTATACAAGAGACTCACCTCAGATCAAAAGACACACACAAGCTGAAAGGGAAGGGTTGGAGTAGGATATTTCATGCAAATGGAAATGAGAAAAAAGCTGGAGTTGCAATACTTACATGTGACAAAATAGACTTTAGAATGAAGAACATGTTAAAAGACAAAGATGGGCACTATATAATAATAAAGGGATCGATCCGACAAGAGGACATAGCTCTAGTAAACATCTATGCACCCAACAGAGGAGCACCTAAATATATAAAACAGATATTGACTGACATAAAGACAGAGATCAACAGTAACACTATCATAGTAGGGGACTTCAACACACCTCTGACAACAAGGGACAGGTCTTCCAGACAGAAAATCAATATGGAAACACAGGCCTTAAATGACACATTGGACCACTTGGATTTAATAGATATTTTCAGAGCATTCCACCCCAAAGCTGCAGAATACATGTGCTTCTCAAGCGCACATGGAACATTTTCCAAGATAGACCACATGTTAGGCCACAAAACAAGTCTTGATAAATTTAAGAAAATTGAAATAATACCAATTGTCTTCTCTGACCACAGTGCTATGAAATTAGAAATGAACTACAGGAGAAAAACTGGAAAACACATCAATTCATGGAGGTTGAATAACATGTTACTAAATAATGAATGGGTCAACCAGGAGATCACACAAGAAATCAAAAGATATCTCGAGACTAACGAAAATGAACACACAACGACCCAGAATCTATGGGATGCAGTGAAAGCAGTCTTAAGAGGGAAATTCATAGCATTGCAGGTCTACCTAAAGAAACAAGAAAAATCACTAATCAACAGTTTATCTTCATACTTAAGGGATCTGAAAAAAGAACAGCAAAATAAGCCCAAAAAGAGTACAAGGAAGGCGATAATAAAGATCAGAGCAGAAATAAATGAAATACAAACTAGAAAAACAATACAAAAGATCAACAAATCCAAGAGTTGGTTTTTAGAGAAGATAAACAAAATTGAGAAACCTTTAGCCAGACTCATCAAAAAAAGAGAGAGAGGACTCAAATTAATAAAATCAGAAATGAAAGAGAAGTGACAACAGACACCACAGAAATACAAAAAATTTGAAGAAATTACTATGAGCAACTACATGCCAACAAATTTGACAATCTGGAAGAAATGGACAATTTTCTAGAAGCATACAAGCTTCCAAGGCTAACTCAACAAGAAAGGGAAAACCTGAATAGACTGATTACCACCAGGGAAATTGAATCAGTAATCTGCAATCTCCCAACAAACAAAAGCCCTGGACCAGATGGCTTTAAAGGTGAATTTTACAAAACATTCAAAAAAGAATTATCACCTATTCTCCTCAAGCTCTTTCAAAAAATCCAGAAGGAAGGAAGGCTCCCAAACACTTTATGAGGCCACTATCACCCTGATCCCCAAATCAGACAAAGACACTACAAAAAAAGAAAACTACAGGCCGATATCTCTAAGGAACATAGATACAAAAATCCTCAACAAAATATTAGCTAACAGAATTCAGCAATACATTAAAAAGATCATACACCATGATCAAGTGGGATTCATCCCTGGTATGCAAGGGTGGCTCAACATCCACAAATCAATTAATGTGATACACCACATTAACAAAATGAAAAATAAAAATCATATGATCATATCAATAGATGCAGAAAAAGCATTTGATAAAATCCAGCAGCCATTTATGATAAAAACCCTTAAGAAAGTGGGAATAGAGGGATCATATCTCAACATAATAAAGGCCATATATGATAAACCCACAGCTAACATCATACTCAATGGGGAAAAGCTAAAACCATTCCCCTTAAGATCAGGAACAAGGCAAGGTTGCCCACTTTCTCCACTTCTATTCAACATAGTGCTGGAAGTTCTAGCCACAGCAATCAGACAAGAAAAAGAAATAAAAGGCATCCAAATTGGTAAGGAGGAAGTAAAATTGTCATTATATGCAGATGACATGATACTATATATAGAGAACCCTAAAGACTCCACCAAGAAACTATTAGAGCTGATAAATGAATTTAGTAAAGTAGCAGGATACAAAATTAATATTCAGAAATCAGTTGCATTTGTATATACCAATAATAAAATATCAGAAGGAGAAATTAAGAAAACAATCCCATTTACAATTGCTTCAAAGACTATAAAATACCTGGGAATAAATTTAACCAAAGAAGTGAAAGAGCTGTACACAGAAAATTATAAGACACTGAAGAGAGAAATTAAAGAAGATACAAATAGATGGAAAGACATACCATGTTCATGGATAGGAAGAATTAATATAGTTAAAATGTCCATACTGCCTAAGGCAATATACATATTCAACGCAATTCTTATTAAATTACCAAGGACGTTTTTCACAGAAATAGAACATATAAATATAGAATTTATATGGAACCATAAAAGATCCCGAGAGTCTCAGCAATCTGGTGAACAAAATGGGAGGTATAATGATACCTGACATCAAATTATACTACAAGGCTACAGTAATCAAAACAGCATGGTACTGGCATAAAAACAGATACATAGATCAATGGCACAGAATAGAGAGCCCAGAAATAAATCCATGCCTATGGTCATTTAATTTATGACAATGGAAGCAAGAATTTACGGTGGGGTAAAGACTGTCTATTCAATAAATGATGCTGGCAAACCTGGACAGACACATGCTAAAAAAATTAGGCTGGACCACCTCCTTAAACCATATACAAGAATAAATTCAAAATGGCTTAAAGACTTAAATGTAAGATCTGAAACCATAAAATTTCTAGAAGAAAATATAGGAAGAAACTTTACAGATATTACCTGGAGTAAGATTTTAACTGATATATCCCCTTGAGCAAGGGAAGTAAGAGATAAAATAAACATGTGGGATTACATCAAACTACAAAGTTTTTCCACAGCAAAGGAAACCATCAATAAAACAAAAAGGATCCTACTGAATGGGAAAAGATATTTGCCAATAATATATCCAATAAGGGGTTAATATCACAAATTTATAAAACACTCACTCAACTCAACGCCAAAAAACCAAACAACCCAATTAAAAAATGGGCAGAGGACATGAAGAGACATTTTTCTAAAAAGGACATAGAGATGGCAAACAGACATATGAAAAAATGCTCAACCTCACTAACCATTAGAGAAATGCAAATAAAAACCACAATGAGATACCACCTCATCCCAGTCAAAATGGCTATCATCAATAAATCAACAAACAACGAGTGCTGGCGCGGATGTGGAGAAAAGGGAACCCTTGTGCACTACTGGTGGGATGGCAGATTAGTGCAGCCACTATGCAAAACAGTATAGAGGTATCTCAAAAATCTGAAAATGGAACTACCTTATGATCCAGCAATTCCACTCCTAGGTATCTATCCGGAGAAATCCAAAACTCTAATTCAAAAAAATTTATGCACCCCTATGTTTATTGCAGCACTATACACAATAACCAAGACATGAAAACAACCAAAATGCCCATTGGTAGATGACTGGATTAAGAAACTGTGGTACATTTATACAATGGAGTATTAGGCAGCCATAAAGAAGAAAGAAATCTTACCATTTGCAACAATATGGATGGACCTAGAGAACATTATGCTAAGTGAAATAAGTCAGACAGAGAAAGACAAATACCATATGATTTCACTTATATGTGGAATCTAAAGAAAAGAATAAATGAATGAACTAATCAGAAACAGTCTCAGAGACAGAAGAAAAACTGAGGGTTGCTAGATGGGATGGGGGTGGGGATAAGGGGGAAGGTGAGGGGATTAGAAAACATTCGGTAACCACAAGATTGCCACGGGGATACAAAAGTCAATTTGGGGAATGTAATCAATAATGTTGTAAAAATTTTGTAGGGTATCGATTAACACTTGTCTCGTTAGGGAGACCATCTCAGGGAAGATGTAGATGCCTGATCACTGCACTGTACACCTGAAGCTGAAGCTGAACAATAATGAATGTCAACTACAAGTTTATATATATATTACATTGTATATATATACATACATTACATTGTGTATATATATGTATATATATATACATATACATATATATATATATATATATATATATATATATATATATATATATAATGTATATAGTTACAAGAAGCGGAGTACAGCATTAGGAATAGAGACAATGGAAATGTAATGGCTGTGTGTGATGTCAGAGGGACAGTGGACGGGGGCAGGGAGGTTGACACAGTGTGAGGGATATAAATGATAAATGTCTAACTAGTACATTGTTTTGTGCACCTGAAACTAATAAAAATAAAATTAAAAACTACTGAATGATAATTCCAATCAAAGACAAGGTGAATCAAAATGAAGAACTCTAAAAGGAAGAAGCTATGGCACAATAAAGATTAGTGGGAAACTGAAATTATTTCAGTAAATACAGACTGAACTCAAAAAGAGCCATAGGAATTAGGGCTACAAGTGTAAAATTGCCCTCCTATACAAGGGGGTTAGAAACCATCCTTATCACCAGAGAGTGAATTTAGGACCAAGAAGGCTATATAGACAAACTTTGTTAAACTAACCCTTATCTTTCTAGATCCTTCTTCACCATTTACCACACATAGCCCAAACCCCTTTGTCTTGTCAAATTTTCACAAATTTATTGTTTCTTTGTCTAAAAGGTATAAGAGCTTCCTGCTATGGTTACTTCTTCAGGTATTCATTCTCTTGTGAAGACTCCCATGCATATGTAAAAATTCATTAAAATGTGTATATTTTTCTTCAGTTAATCTGTCTTATGGCAGTTTAATTCTTAAACCCAGCCAGAGACCCAAAGAGGGTAGAGGAGAATTTTTCCTCCCCTACATAAGTAATTCTATGTGAATATAAATTCATTGTTGTTTTTCCCCCTGGGTTCTTGCGTGTTGGTATTATAAATAAATAATTGCTCAGAATTTTATGAATTTTTAAATTATGAGTCTTCAATATAAAAGTTTAGAGTATGCCAATCTTGATTAATTGCAAAATAAATAATTCACTAATGAAAAAAAGAAATCTCTTTAGTTGTATCCCACAAAAAACCATTGGGATTTTCTTAGGTAGGACTTCCACTTACGGTAGAATTTTAAGGTATTACTATTACAAAATAATGATAACAAATGTTATTCACGCAATGGAAGGAAAAGCTATAATAAACAAATGGGACTGTATGAAACTTAAAAGCTTCTGCACAGCAAAAGAAACCATCGACAAAATAAAGAGGCAACCAGATTTTTTCAATTCCAAAAAATCTGAAAACATTTATCCGAAAAGACACGTGTGCTCCAATGTTCACTGCAGCTTTGTTTACAGTGGCCAAGACATGGAAACAACCAAAATGTCCTTCGATAGATGAATGGATAAAGAAGTTGTGGTATATATACACAATGGAATACTATTCTGCAGTCAGAAAAGATGATATAGGAACATTTGTGACAACATGGATGGATCTTGAGAGTGTAATGCTGAGCGAAATAAGTCAGACAGAAAAAGTAGAGAACCATATGATTTCATTGATATGTGGTATATAAACCAAAAACAACAAAGAACAAGACAAACAAAAACTCATAGACACAGACAATAGTTTAGTGGTTACCAGAGGGTAAAGGGGGTGGGGGGTGGGAGATGAGGGTAAGGGGGATCAAATATATGGTGATGGAAGGAGAACTGACTGGGTGGTGAACACACAATGGGATTTATAGATGATATAATACAGAATTGTACACCTGAAATCTATGTAATTTTACTAACAATTGTCACCCCAATAAATTTTTTTTAAAAATGTTATACACAGTTTATGAGGCTGTTGTTTATAATTTAAAATGGAATTCCTTGTTTAAAGAAAATTAAAACTTTCATCTGGGATGTTTAAGTACCCTTTCAAATTGTAAGAATGTGCTCATATAAATAAATAGAAACAGAAAGTAACAAGTGGCCAGAAGATCTAAATCAAAGCTGTCACCGGGGCCTTGTTAAAGAGAAGATGAATCCAATAAGTCTGGAACTTAATAACAGACTAGACAACTGAAATTAAGGAGAGGAGTGGTAAATGGTAACTATAAAATTACAATCCTGAGAGTAAAAATGATGGCAGTACTGAAATCAGAATAAAATTAGGGGCAACAATCTAAGTGGAAAGTTTGGTTCAAATTATGTTTTGTTTTAGGGAATCAGTAGACATCTGAGGACAGCTGCCCTATAGACAGTAAGTAGTAGACTACTGAGAATAGGATGGAGGGGTCAGGATTAGAGAGGTACATTTACATTTCATTGCCATGCCAGTCCACCGTACGCCTGCCGTATGGCATTATGAACCTATAACTAGATTACAAAACCCACATTAACTACAAAAATATCAATTGGTTTAAGGGCAGGAAACGTTCAAAGAAATGAGAATAATTTCTTTCCATATTTTCTTCTAAAGAAATAACTATAATATAAGGGAAAAAACTCTCCAGTGTAGCAAAATAGACTATGACCTTATAATGTGATTAAAGTCCATTGGTGCTGATAAGAAAGGCTATACTTAATTACACAGTGCTTTTCATCTTCTAAGCACTTTACATGTACTGTATTAACTAATTAACAATGAAAAACCTGATGTTTCTTGGAAAAGACTACTGTTGCTACTTTTTTCATCTTTTAGATGAATTTTGTTTTAATTTTGAACTACAACATACATAGAATGGGTGATATTTAAACTTTTCAAACTAATGATTATGGCAAGCAGCTCATTTTCCTAGTACTTCAGAGTTGAATTACAATAAAAAAGGATGTAGATGAGCTATCTAAAAAGAGAAATAACTTTACTGTATCATAAAAGCCCATCTGGTGAGCACCAGTGAGACCTGATAAATGATGAAGGAGCTAGTAATGTGAAGATACTTACTGCTGGCCTATGGCTCCTATGTCCCCCTGAAGCAGAAGGGATAAGGTCACCTGTTCCCACATGCATTGAGCACTCTAGTGTGGGCTCCAATTGAGATTGTCTTCTTCCCCTCTAGTAGTTTTAAAATTAGTGATCACCAAGCATTTGTCAAAAGAACACTGGGCTAATACAGTGGGTTCCCTTTGAAGACAAATATTTTTGGTTCATGAAAAGCCTCTTACAGGCTCATTTAAGTATGAATCAGACAGAAAAAGTCAAGAGTCATATGATTTTACTAATATGTAGGATATAAAACTGAAAGCAACAAAGGAACAAGACAAACAAACAAAAACTCATAGACACAGACAATAGTTTAGTGGTTACCAGAGGGTAAGTGGGGAGAGGGGTGGTAGATGAGGGTAAAGGGGATCAAATATATGATGATGGAAGGAGAACTGACTCTGGGTGGTGAACACACAATGTGATATATAGATGATGTAGTACAGAATTGTACACTTGAAACCTATGTATCTTTATTATCCATTGTCACCCCAATAAACTTTAATTTAAAAAAAAACAATCTGGGTCAAGGTATGAAGCTATGTACTCATTCAACTAACGGTTATTAAATACCTATTATGAACAAAACCCTCCAAGGAGGCTTGGCCTGGTTTAGAATCACATTTCTCTAATCATTTTAAGAGCTGGATGATGGGTCCTGTATCTCTCTATCTTAAGAGATGGGCAGTTATCTTATACTTCTCCTGTATACCCATAAAAATCCTGTTGGCCAAGGCCAGGCTGAAATCCCCAGTTCAGAGGAAGGCAGCATAAGATAGGGAAAAATTAACAGACTTGGGTTTATAAATGAGGTTTGCATACACTACTCCAGCAGTAAAAACTTAGGAAGGTTATTTACCTCCTCTAGACCTCCGTTTCCTCTTTAAAAAATGAGAATGGCAATATTTTCACAACTGTATAAGCAAGAGCCTGTATTAGAGTGTAACTGGCTTAGTTCTTTTGATTTTGAAAAATGCTTTTCCGTCTCTTATATCAATAAGTGGTTTCCTTCTGCATAAATGGTTGAGGTTTCTAAACAAATTATAAATAATAATAATTTCTTTGCAAGCCTACAGTAAGTAGTAAATAAAATATTGTAAAATAAAAAGGCTTCGCCAATGTTACAGTGCAGTAAAATGTATAGGTCATAAGTTCTGATTATAGCACTTAGTGAGTAGAAGCCATGTATGAAGATTATGCCTTCCTGACATCTCATAGTATCTTTCACAACACTACTTGTATAGTAAACATTCATTACATTTTTTGTTGATTGACATTGACTTATTAGCCAGTAAAGTAAAATCCACACATATGCATGTATATTTTATTTACCTCCTTCAGCTGTACAGTAACAGGCATGTTCTAACAGAGCCTTTGAGCTCTTCCTGGGTAAGGTTAGCCCTAAAGCTACTAGAGTCAGAAAGAAGTTGACATCTTCATTTCTGAAATATACACATTCTTAGTTCAGCAGCTCCAAAATGAACTCCTACAGGTAGTACAAACCCTGTTACTTATGATCTGAGCTTTAATACAGATATAGTGAGCTCTAGATAGCTAATAATTCTCAATCTATATATTGTCCCAACTCATATATCTAAGGAATATTCTTTCTGACCTCTGCTTGTATGCCCTTCAATAATTTACTCCAGAGGTCATGAATTACAAAGGCATGGATTATAATTCTAATAAGTATTTTCTTAGAATTATTTTCTTTTCACTCTTCTCAGTCATCCTTTAATCAAAACAAGACCTGAGCAAACATGCAGATTCTAATTTGTTCTATCCAGACAAATTTTAAATCCCTCTTGCCTACTTCTAACTTCATTATTTATATTTATGATATAATATAAGCTATATCTATATACATCTTGTGAAGAGCAATTGCAAAATTTATCAAGAATTCTCTTCAGGAAACTATCCTCATAATAAACGCAAATTGTTAGCATCTATCACCATATCATGTAATCATATAAAAGCCTTTTCTGGCCTCATTCCTATAAGGTACTTCTCTATTACATTATAATGATAAATTGCAAAATGTTTTTCATGACACTTAAACTATTACAGAATTCTACAGGGAATGCTATGATACTACCAAAGTTTTCTGATTAGTAGCTACCGCTAAAAGGCAGCCTCACGTTCTTAAATCAACTGATTTCCTTCACAATATTTATTTCTGGAAAAACAATTTACAACTGAACACAACTATATCATAAGGTCAACACAAACATGTATCAGAAGTAAATATGCCATTGTATATTTGAAAAGATAATAGTTAAGTGTGAGCTTGGAGGTTTGTTTCAGTTCGACCAGTCTTTGTTTCAGTTGAGAACAGTCTAAACTAGTCATAATATTCTATCTTAGAATGCAGCTAACTCCCAGTTATCTCTGATGACTGGATATAAGCAACTAGGATTCACAGATAAAGCCCAAATTTATATTAGCCAATAGTTACATCCCAATCATCCATTGCTACTTGAAGGAAGCATTACCTTTGGGGTAAATACAAATACTGAGTAATTTGTCCCTAAACTTTTCTTCTAGTTCTTCCACTCTCAGATTGGCTGTTAAATCACAACTCTTTTTTGTGCCATATTATGCCTCAGGTCTACTATGCTACTGTGCTACTATGACTCTGATTTTTTTACATTAAATAACAAAACATTCTACATGTTCATTTTTTAGAATATTCTATGAATCTTTATTACCAGATTATTTTTTTACTTTTGTGACTCAAGAATGAAAATCAAGAACACTCATAACATTTTTGATCTTTGAGAAATTTTTATTTTTCACAGAAACCTAACAATTTTTATGCCTTCTCTGGAGCTTTTGTTGATATTTTCAAATATAACAACTTAATAGCTGATATTTATTGGGCATATAATCTGTGCCAGCCACTGTGCTCAATGCTTTGCCTCCATTACTCATTTATCCCTAAACTATTATTATCCCCATTTTACATATCAGGCAATTGACAGCCAGAAGGGTAAATAATTTCCCCAGCTTCAGCCAGGCACTAAGAGATGAAACAGAGAGGCACACTGAGGCAACTGATTTCATAGCCTATGCTCTTAACTATCTCACCATATTTTTTCTTCATAGCTGCTCATATTTCAGTCTATGTCTATAGCCTTACCTAATATATGTCCAAGATATAGTTAAAACAATTATATTAATAAAGCATATACTATCTTCTCAGATCAAGCTGTACTAATAAGAGGCATGACAAAACAAACAACAAATATAACAACAACAACAACAAAAAAAACAGTGCTAGGACAGGACCCAAGGTTTTTCACCCTTCCACTCTGGAATATCAGTATGGTCTCCCTTTGGTCAGGAGGCTGCAATTCTAAGCACCACAGGTGACAAACAACACTGAGTGAAGAAGAGGGGCAATCTACATTGAGCATCTGTTTTTGTGTGATTTTGTTGTTGCTTTCTTTTTTATTAAAAATGTATTGGAGTGACAATGAATAGTAAAGTTATACAGGTTTCAAGTGTACAATTCTATAATACATCATCTATAGATCACATTGTGTGTTCACCACCCAGAGTCAGTTCTCCTTTCATCACCATATATTTGACCCCCTTTATCCTTTTCTATTATCCCCCCTCACCCCTTACCCTCTGGTAACCACTGAACTATTGTCTGTATCCATAAATTTTTGTTTCTTTATTTGTTTGTCGTGTTCCTTTGTTGCTTTAAGTTTTATATCCCACATATCAGTGAAGTCATATGGTTCTCAACTTTCTGTCTGACTTACTTCGTTTAGCATAATAATTTCAAGATCCATCCATGTTGCCACAAATGGCACTATTTCATCTTTTCTTATGGAACAATAGTAATCCATTGTGTTAAAGAAACCTTTCCCAGAAGCTCCCTAGATAACTGACCCTTGAGTTCCACTGCTCAGGATTGGGTTATCTGTCCATGACCAAGTCAAACAGCAAGGGATAAAAGTCCACATGACTGACTCTTTCTCCATATATAGATAGGTAGATAGATGATAGGTAGATATACATACATACATACGTACATACATATGTGTACATATATAGAAAAATAATAAGCACAAATTATTAGCTTCTAGCACCATAAGATATAATCATATAAAAGTCCTTTCTAACTAAAGTATCCAGAAAGGCCTTCTCCAGAAGAGTTATTGTTGTCATCTACCATGGGAGGTCAATGTTATTCCCTTATTTTGAGAGAAGAAGCTGTTAAGAATTACAGTGAAAGTTTGGATCCTGAACTGTCAGTTAAGACTAATTTCAGAATCATAACAGAGACACTATTCCATTAATATTATGTCTAGGAATTTCAATGAATTCCATTAGAATATTAAGGCCTGTTGTTCTTATTTTTCATTAAGAACCTACCTCTCCTCCTCCCTCCCTAAAATGCTTTATGTTCTTTGTACTGGGCCTTCTCAAGAAAGAAGAAAAGACAATGTGACATATAGATGATGTATTACAAGATTGTACACCTGAAATCTATGTAACTTTGCTAACAATTGTCACCCCAATAAACTTTAATTTTTAAAAAAAGAGAAAAAAAACATTGAAAAGATAAGTAGTCTGGCAAATGTGGAAGTATTGAGACAATTGCAAAAATGACATTGAACAGGAGGGAAGGAAAAGACAGCAGGGAGAGGGGGAGAAATTGAAAAAGGTTTCAGATGAGGAGAAAAGAAAGAAAAGGAGTTTGAAGTTCAAGGAAAGAAAGAATGCTCTTAAGGAGCCTCTAATCCTGCCTTTGAAAACTGGTCTCTGCAAACCACAACCATTACAATTTCCACAAGAAGCAAATCTAGTGCTTATACATAATACCAAAAACCCTTCTTTCTCCTCTTGCCTTAGCATCCTCTTAGCATACTCCCCACTTCAGATCCTGTCTTTGTGATCATTCAGTCTCAGCATTCCTCTTTCCAAACTCTGACAACCTAAATAAATATTTTCTAATGAAATTTGCATGTCAAATTCCAGCTAGGAGTCATGGCAGGCTGAAGCATCCAACTATAATTAGAAAGCAACTAATGACAGTGATCCCCACTTCACAGTGGATTTTCTTTTTATCCCAAAGCAAATACACTTAAAAAAGATGGGAAGAGGTTGGGATGCAGGGTGAAAATATGAAGGGATTAAGTACAAATTGTAGTTACAAAATAATCGTGGGGATGTAAAGTAAAGCATAGGGAATATCATCAATAATGTGGTAATAACTATGTATAGTGCTAGGTTGGTACCAGACTGGTCAGGGGGATCACTTCTTAAATTATATAAATGTCTAACTATATGCTGTACACCTGAAATTAATATAAAATAATATTGAATGTCAACTGTAAATGGAAAATTGAAAAGGAGGAAGGTAAAGGGCAATAAGTGGTCCAAATTTCCAGATATAAAACAAATAAGTCTTGGGGATGTAATGTACAGCATGGAATATAGTCAATAATATTGATAGTGTGGTACAGTATCAGATGGTTGCTGGACTTATGGTGATCACTTCTTTAGGTATATAAATGTTGAATAACTGTGGTGTACACCTGAAACTAATGTAATATTTATGCTAACTATATTTTTAATAAAAAATCTTTTTTAAAATTATATAATATACATATTTTTATCTGTAGGAAGTTTTCATAAGCAGTTTTCTGATTTCATTCCTCCCAAGAAGCTAGGACGAAGAATAGAGGTTGATCAGTCTAGCTGTAATTTCATTTCTCTAGCCAATAAAGAAGAAAAAGCAGGAAGCTGTAGTTAGGTTTCATGGCACTACTGAGCTAGCAGAAGGATTTTTCCTTATCCGATGCTCACAGGATCTCTAAAAGCAAGAGATTGTGTGGAGCAAAGATTCACACAGCAATGTAACTTTAATAACCATTGTCACCCCAATAAACTTTAATTTTAAATAAAAGCAATTAGAGAGTAAAGACTGAATGGGTGGTTAAATGGAGAAGCACATATGAAGAGTCTACATTTAAAGCCAAGGAATCAGAAAGCAAGGAAGCCCAGAGAACTAGGGTGGATGTGTGACGGGAGCACAGACTGAATGGGACAAGCATCTGGGTTCAGAGCTGAGCCAGGCCCTACAAGAACTGGGAATGTCAGGATCCACATCACCTTCTACAGCTAGCTATCCCCTGCTTTGCAGTGCACTCACTTCCAGAAATGTTCCTTTCGTCTTTTCCTTCCCATAGCTCACCTTTTTTTCTCCCCATTTTCTTAAGACTTCACTGAGATTTGCAAACAGAAACATCTCTACCTACATCCTCTCTGTTATCTCCTTTCTGATTCTATTTAATGTTAGAGGAATTATGTCTCTTTTTTGCTCCACAGCTAGATTTTTGTGAGTGGAAGAGGGTACACTCTCATGACCAGAATAAATGTACCAGTAAGGGTTTTCCTCCTGTCCATTTACCACATCCCTCACAACTCCCAGAGTTCTGACATCAATACAATCTCTGCCTCTTTCAACCATTTGTGTGTGTGTGTGTCTATTACTGAAAAAGCAGATAAAAGTAATGCAAAGCAACTCAGGAGCTCAAATTACATGTGAACTACCAAATCAACAGTTGAATCTTAAGCATGGTAATCCACATGGAACATCAAGTACTTCAGAGTTTGCTAGCAGCCTCGTGCTTGTCTAGGTCTAAGAATTCCCAGAATAGCAACTCCAATATTCTCACCCTTTTCCATCCCTAAAATTTCCTTACTGGTGCCCACTTTGGAGCAAAGAACAAACCAAATCTTCAGCAAAGTCATAAGCTATTCTAGAAGCATAAGGAATTTTCCCTTTTAGAGACTTATGAGTGCAATTGTGTCCCTCTAAAATTCATATGTTGAAATCTTAACTGCTTGTACTCCAGAACATGCTGTATTTGGAAATAACTTCTTTACAGAGGTAATCAAGCTAAAATGAGGTCATGAGGATGGACCCTAATCCAATATAACTAGTGTCCTTTTAAAAACGTGCGTAGAGGGAAAACAGTGTGAAGAGGCACAGGGAGAAAACAGCCATCTACACACCAAGGAGAGAAGTCTGAAACAGATTTACCTTCACAACTCTCAAAAATAACCTGACACCTTAATTTTGTGGTGAAATAATAAATCTCCAGACTGTGAAATAATAAATCTCTAATGCTTAAGCTACCCAGTTTGTGGTATTTTGTTATCATAGCCCTAACAAACTAATACAGAGACACCTGAAATCACATCTGGAAGAGAGGATAAGAAGGTAGAGTTCCAGGGGCAGGTGGGCTATCTGAAACATTCCATCAACAGTGAAAGATAAAGAAGTGAGTTCATGTGTACAAAGCAAACAGCATTGTGCCTGACATATGGTCAAAATACATGGGCTCTCACCATAATTCCAGAAGTTAAAGGACACACCACACTACATTCTTACTGCCCTGTAAGGTAACAGGCTCATCTACCCAGACAGAAGATCCAAAACTAACTTCACAAGCCAGCACAGACCACCCATTAAGCCTTTCATGTTGGATAAAAAAACACCCAAGACATTCAGTTCACACCATCAGATATAATTAAACATCACAATTAATAAAGTAAATTCCTTGCTTCAAAGAGTACGGGTTCAGAGATATTATCAAAATAGAGATCATCTGGGGGAATAAATCCATAGGTTCATTATCATCCATTGAGCATGTGCACATACTTCACCAAAACATCACTTTCAGCTGCTAATAATCACCAGGAAGTTTACTCAAATACCGTGTTTCCCTGAAAATAAGACCTAGCCAGACCATCAGCTCTAATGCATCTTCTGGAGCAAAAATTAATATAAGACCCGGTATTATATTAAAATAAGACTGGGTCTTATATTAATATTTGCTCCAAAAGACGCATTCGAGCTGATGGTCCAGGTAGGTCTTATTTTTGGGGAAACATGGTGGCATTCCCTGCTTGCCAGGAGCCCCAGCACCTCCTGCAAGAAAGCACAATGTGCGTGCATGTGCACACTTTCTGTATGCGCTTGTGTTTCAGAAATGATCCCAGAGGGACAAAAAAGCCAAATAGCTCAGCATAAGGTCACAGCATATGTCTGTTTTGGAACCTCTAGTACATTAGCTTCTCATTTCTGTATCCTGAGAAATACACCTTCTTTAAAAAACATTTTATTACAAACATTTTCAAACACATTCACTAATAAAGAGAAAGGTATAGTATCCTTCACCCACATCCATGTCATTTCCATAAGATTATCTCATTTCATCTATATCCCACCCATATTCCCACCCATGAGATTATCTTAAAGCAAATCACAAACACATTATTTCATTCATAAATACTTCAATACACATCTAAGATATGACATTTAATCAAATACCACATTTAAAAAATAATAACAGCTCCTTAATATCAACAAACTTCTCCAATTATTTTATCATTTTTATAGTTTATCATTTTTATAGCTTGTTCTAAACCATTCGATTTGTTTGATAACTCTAAATGTCTTTTATTCTATAGTTTTATTCTCCCCCCTTTTTTTGCACCACTTAGTTGTGGCAGAAATTGGGTCATTTGTCCCAAGAATTTCCCACATTCTGGATTCCTATGTAGTTAAATCTAGAGGCTTAATAATTCAAGCTCAGTATTTGAAAAAAACTGCTTTATATATGGTGCTGGAGATACAGTGTCTGGTGGCCTCTCTTTCTGTGACAGTGACATGAGATGGTGAGCTCATGTGTTGTCAAGTCTGACCTATACATTATAGTTTCTGTGCTAGTTTTGCTTCCCCCAAGTAGAGTTTGGAATGGAAACTTAGATGGAAGCAATTTATTTGGGAGGTGATTTCAGGAAGCAGCAGTGAAGGAGAAGGGCCAGTGACACAGGAAAAGAAGAAAAAGTAATGAAAGTGTGCATTGGCGATTCCACTGAGACCTCCTGAGAAGCACGCAGAAGAATGATTCACGTGGAAAATAGGAGGCAGGAGCATTTGTCCTTCAGCTCCCGTATCTTGGTTGAGGGTTTGCATAGAGCATATAAAATGTATTATATATGTTGGATTGAGGTTTGCAAAACAAGTTGTTTATTAGTAGGGACAGGACTATGGCCACATATGTTTGAGACTGATAAGAGTGAAGTAAAAAACATGTTTTTATGTGAAACAGCATAACAAAATTGAGTGATAAACACCTTTACCAAAACAACTTGTGGTTATCACCTGAAAGGTAAAAAACTCCTGGCAACAACTCCTGGTTATCACCTAAGAGATAAACAACTCCTGGCAAACAACTTCTGGTATCACCTAAGAAGTAAACAAGTCCAAGGAAAAGAGGATAAAAGCAGAACTCCAGAGCAATGCTGTGAGCAGTCTGACTGCGCACTCAGCTAAGACCCTCCGCAAGACTCTGGGTGAGACACTGTGGGGACAGAGCCCCAGAAAGTAGTTTACAGGCTCTCGGCCTCACGTGGAAGGGTGCTGGCTTGGGTGGTGGATGGCCGTCGGCTGTGGCTGATTGGCCGTTGGCTGTGGCCGGTTGGCCGATTGGCCGCTAGTATAACTGCTGCGGCGGCTACCGAGGAGAGTCGAGGAACAGAGTCGAGGATTGCTGAGGAGAGTCATCGGTCGGTTGGCAGAAAGGCGGATGGCAGGTCGCGCGTCCGGTGGGCCCAGCCTCCAGTGAGACCATAGTGGTATGGCTCCCCTACGTGTGGCTCCGTGGGTGTTCCTTTTTGGCCTCACCATATCCTGCGTTCTTGTGTGGGGAGCGGACCAGAGACCCCGCAGGCCGCCCCGCATGACAAATGGCGCAGCGAGCAGGGTCTCCCGCACTACAGACACTATCTGGCAGAGTCGTCTGCAAGGGGCAAACCAGGATACGCCCAAACTCTCCAAAGTTAAGTTCTTCCTTGCAAGACCAGCTTGCCTCAGACCCGTTGTGAGCCCGGTCATCTCTTCCGGACCAGGGACCTTCACCACCTCAACTGACTCTGGGACTTGGTTGGTTATTAAATTCTATTCTATTCTGTATAACCTTCTGTGTACAAGAGCATTGGCCTCTGGAGGGACATTGGTTCCCAAATAAAACTGTGTTACTCTATCTGAACCTGTGTGCTGGGACTTTGTTCCCCACTCGTGTCACGAGTACACGCAGGGACGTAGGGCCCTGCCGAGGAGTTAATGTTCCCTTGACTTGCAGGAATAGACTGAAAATGTGGTGACTGTCCTTCATAGGTGCTCGCAACAGGGTTGCTCCTAAGGACACTAACTCTTCCACACAGGGCTAACTCTGAATGCTGGAGCAAGGGGAACTCAAGGGGTAACAGAAAAGGCCCTGGAGCAGGGAGCAAAGAGACTCCACATGCACTGAGGGATGCTGGCAGTGGGAAAGGAATCTGAGTGCAAGATATCTGTCCACCACAGCTGAGGCTAACATCAGAAGTGGTCCAAGAGGATTCTGCATGAGCTTCAGAGACACTTTCTACAGTCCCCGTCAGCCTTTCTCAAATGCTAATGATTTTAGCAGCCAAGAATGATCATTTCCTAGATCCATTATATACTTAAATTAGAGGTGCAAGATGAAGATAATCTAATTATGTTATTCCTTTTTACTTGTTAGCCTATATTCCTTAAAACAGATTTTCCCACCTAAACTATTCGGTTACCCTAAAATAGTATTTGTTCAGGAAATAGAGTTTGTGCAGGAGTTTGATTCTTTCCTTTCACTCATCCACTTTTAGAATAATAATATGATGATCAATAAATGTTTTTTAATGATTATCCTTATATACTCATGGATTTTTAAACTCATGGATATTTTATATGTTTCAATTCATTATAATAATTATTTTTTGATACTGAAATTGCCCCATTGTTGGTTAGTGAGAGCCCATCAAATGAGCTTTTGAGTCCTTTAGACATGACCAAAGTTGTCTTTGCTCACTTCCTGGCTTTTTGATACAAATTGTTTCAACTTGATCTTGCACATTTTCTCCCTAAAACCTAATCATAGCAATTTATCCAAGGAATTTTCATTCTTTTTAGGAGACATGATATTCATAGTTCACAATCTAGACATCAAGAGTACTCTTAGTTACTGGGTTGATCATTGTTTCTAGCCTTTTTTGTGTGTTGATGTCAAAATACATCATGAGTCCACACTAAAATTTCCAACTCAAATTTAGAAATTTAGAAAGTTTATATAATTATTTGATTTTATATTTGTATCTCTTTTCCCTTGTGCTGAGAAAACAGGTTCTTCATGACATAATCAAAATTAATCATTTCAGTCAACTCTATGTATATTTTCAAAATAAGAATACCAGCATTATTTTCAATGGTATGGATCCAAATAAAGTTTAAGATTTCTTTTTGTCTTTAGGATATGTCCCACCAAGGATATACAGCGTCAGCGTGATGTGCTTTAAATTCACTTGAAATATTTTGTGTCCATGTGGGTAAGCCACCAACTTTGTACACAAGTTCATTTGTTTCATTTTCCTCCCAATTTCTTAGAATTGTTTTTTAATGTTGATTTAATTTTGTTTTATATTCACCAAAAAAATTTACACACATAATTTTAAAGTCGAAACTAAATCAAGATATATTCAGAGAATTCAAGCTTCCATATATTTTCCCTCCATTTTCCTATAGGGAACCACTTTCTTTTTTTTAAATCAATTTTGCATTTTTTTTCCTTTCACTCATTTTTTTAATGTAAGCAAATATATTCCATATTATATTCTTTATAATTATGATGGTTAATTTAATGTATCACCTTGGTTGGTCCACAGTGCCAGATATTTGATCAAACAGTTTCTGGATGTTTCTGAGAGTGTTTTTTGGATGAGACTTACACTTAAATTGGTAAACTTTTTTATTATTATTAGTTTCAGGTGTACAAAACAATGTAGTAGGTAGACATTCACACCCCTCAGAAAGTGATAATCCCCTTCCCCCCAATCTACTACCCCTCTGACATCGTATATAGCTGTTAAAATTCCATTGACTCTATTCCCTACACTGTACTCCACATCCTGTGACCATATGTATATGTCACGCGGGGTGGCATGCGGGGTCTCTAGTCCTGCTCCCCACATAAGAACTCAGGACATGGTGAGGCCAAAAGGAACACCCATGGAGCCATAGATGGGGGAGTCACACCACTATAGTCTCACTGGTGGCTGGATTGGAGACACAGGAGGCAGGAGCCACACGACCGCAACCCAAAGTCCACTTCTCTCTGCCAACCAACCTCACTTGCTAGCTGCAATCCGCCTCTCTGCAATCCGCATCCACACTCCACCATGCCACGCCACTACACCACCACCTTGCTAGCTTAGCCGCTGGCAGTTATATCAGTGGCTAATGGTTAACTGGTAACAGCCGATGGTCAACTAGTCACAGCAGATGACCATCTACTACCTGAGCCAGCACCTTTCTATGTGATGCCGAGAGCCTGGAAACTGCTCTCTGAGGCTCTGTCCCCACAGTATATTAAATTATAGTTGACATTCATTGATATTCAGCTTCAATCTCAGGTGTACAGCGCAGTGGTCAGGCATCTACACTGTCCCTGAAGTGGTCTCCTTAATAAGACAAGTGTCCATTGGATATAAATCGGTAGACTCTTGAGTAAAACAGATTGCCTTCCATAATGTGAGTGGGCTTTAATCAGTTGAAGGCCTGAATAGAACAAAAGACTGACCTTCCCCAAGTGAGAATGAATTCTGCCAGAAAACTAATACTTGAACTAGAGCGTCAACGCTTCCTGGGTCTCCAGACTGCTGGCCCACCCTGCAGATTTTGGACTTCCAAGTCTCCATAATTGCTTGAGCCAATTTCTTAAAATAAATCTCTGTCTGTATACACATTCTATTGGTTCTTTATCTCTGGAGAATCCTGACTAATACAGTAGTATTTAGTAGTAGTACATTATATATTAAATGTTTCATACTATATATTGCATGTTATATGTGAGTATGTATAATATTGAATATTATACTCTTATTCCCCATCATTTCTTAAATAAAAGGTAGCATACTATGCACACTGTCATACCTTACTGTATCCTAGAAATCTTTCCATTGTAGTGTATAGAGATCTTCCTCATTTCTGTCTACATCTACACAGTAGTCCATTATGTAACTATACCAATATTTATTGATCAGTTCTCTATTGATGAACAATTGGGTTGTTTCCAATTTTTATTTTTATTACAGATGGTGCTGCAAATAAATTGTGCATCAGCCATTTTGTGTTTTTCCAATGAATCTAATAGATTCCTGGAAGTAGGATTACTGGGTCAAAAAGAAAGTGCATATATAATTTTGATACATATTACCATACCCACCTTCAGTAGCAATATATGAGAGTGCCTATTTCTATCCAGCCTCCCTAGTAGAATATGATATGAATATCAAATGATATTTATTCAAATATCATTTGAATAAATGATTACTTTTGATAGGTAAGAAATATCAAATAGTGACATTTATTCAAATAATGGTATTTGAATATCAAATAATATTTTAAATTTTTAAAAAATTTATAGTGAACATATCACAAAGGGTTAATATATCCAACATACAGAAGCTTTAAAGAATAGAGAAGAAAACTATTGAAACCCTATAGAAAAATTGGCAGTTACTTTTGATAGATAAGAAACGTCATCATCATAATTTTGATTTATACCTCTCAATGTGAGCAAGGCTGAAGATCTGTTTATATGTTGTAGAGCATTTTTGAAGCAAGGCCCATTTGGGACCCCTGGGGCCCAGTAGAGGACTCCCAATGCCCTTGGCCTCGCCTTTCCTTGACAGACAGACCAGGGCTGAAGCCATCTCAGGGCCACCCTGGAAAACCCAGAAGAGTACCAGGTAAAGGAGACTGCTTTGGTTGTGGAAACCCAGACCACTGGAGTAAGGCATGTCCTTATCCTCCAAAGCAGCCGTGCCCCCTGTGCGAACTAAAAGGGCACTGGAGGAGGGATTGTCCCCTGCTCTGAAGGGAGCAGGGATCAACTCCCTCACCACAAATGGCTGTGATCGACTGATGGGCCAGAGGTTCCCAGTGGCTCCCAAGCACAGTGGAGGACATAAGGGTGACCCTTGACATGGCAGGTAAGCTTATTAATTTCCTGATTGATATGGGAGCCATTTATTCTGTCTTGACTGCTCACTCCGGAGCTATTTCCTTTGAAAACTGCTTGGTTGTGAAGATAAATAGAGGCCCTAGATATGGGCTCATATTCAGCCTGTTCTTTACCATTGGCCTATACCTTAGAGGAAATGTAAAATGAGTAAATCAGACTTAAAAAGGACTCTGGAAAAGTTTTGTCCGGAGACTTCTAAGCCCTGGCTCTAATTGCTGCCCATTGCTTTGGATTCTGACCTTAATTCTGTTATTTCCTATGTTATTAACTCGGGCAGGCACTCAGGGAATATGGGGCGCGGCACCTCCCCCTCTACATATTGTAGCCCCGGGAAGCCAGGGGACCAAGTACTATTAGAAGCCTAGAGGAGGAGGTGTCCCTGACAGACCTGCTAGCTCCTAAATGGAAAGGATCCTTTGTAGTCCTTCCGAACACCCCAACTGCTATCGGCCTTCAGAGAGTCAGTGGCTGGGTCCCCTTCCCTCGAATCAAATCTGTTTCATTTAAGTCTCCACAGGACTCCCCCAGAAGGAAGACTGTCACTCCTGTCCTTATGAGCCAACTGACGACCTCAAGCTCCTCTTCAAACAAGTCAATCTCCCAAGTCTGATAAGTACTGATAACTGCTGGAAATGCTCATTATTGCCTTTCTTTTGGGCCTCATTTTGGGTCTAGTTTTCCTCCATGAACAGCCTCCTCCCAGCTACGCTCGATTGCCATAGGCGGGAATGATGCCCACTCGCAGCAGGAAGCAGCCAAGAACTGTTACTGTCCCCGATCCTTGCAACCGTACTAATTTTATAGAAAATGAAACGAATAAAAGACGGGGAATTGAAGCAGGGCCCACTTGGGGCCCCCATGGTAGAGGCCTTGCAACTTCCCGGCCTCACCTTTCCTTGACCTACTTATAGCTTAACAATAGATCATCCCCCTGCAGTTTGAGCTTCGAATGTCCCCTGTCCCACCCAGTTCTCTCTTTTAGAAAATTACCCTGAAATTTATGATTAATACCCTTAAGCTTACTGGTCACAATCTCTATGGTCTAGCATTCTTTCCAGGGTCCTCCCGTCATTGTTCCTGGAGAACCAGATTGCCAGAGGGAAGGCTCCAAGCAGACCCCCTTTACTCAGCTTCTGGAGGAATGCCCAGACTTTCCCTTAAATACCCTAAGCCAGTCAGAGAATGTTAAGGCAGATTTTGAAGGTATTAACCTGTTGTCTTCTCAGCTCACAGGTGCTCTGACAATAAATGCTTATCCTATAGCCCAACTCCTGTATAGCTCTGTTGGCTGAGTGGTGCAGGCAGCATGAGCCCCAGACTCAGCTGCCCTCTGGTTTCATTTTTACTTCTTTTCTTACTAACTGTATGTTTGGCCTGTGCCAATTTTTCTATAGGGTTTCAATAGATTCCTTCTCTATTTTTAAAAGCTTCTGTATATTGGATATATTAACCCTTTGTGATATGTTCTCTATATTTTTTTTTAATTTTATCATTATTCACCCCAGTACATATATCACATAAATAGCATTGTTTGTGCTGACAATTCAGTTGTTATTAAAAGTTAATTTCAACCACAGGGAAAACCAAACATTGGTATTATAACATTTACGGTACTGTGAGATGTGGTTCCATTTTCCACTTTCTCCATCCAATTTATGCTTTGTCTTTCAAATTAGTCTGCTGTTTATCCTATACCACAAGTGCTTAGGGTCAAATTCAAGATCACTATTGTAAAAATAGGCCTTCCTACCTTCATTTGTCTCCTAGGAAAAAGAGTGCCTTTTCCACCAAGATAAGACAGTCCAATCAACTTAGGTGCCAGCCCCTTAAGTTACTGGTTATGAAAAGAAAAACACATCTTTTTTCTGTAAAAATTTTTAGATGTGCTCTAAACGAATGATTTATTTGGGACCTTGGGGTGATGGGGAAACTGACCTTAAAATGGTTCCCTGCCACGTGGAACTGAGCTAAAATGGTGGCCCAAGTGGAGAGAGAAGTCCCCAGCCTAAGCCCCAGCCCACTTCCCCATAGCCCCCTCCAAGCCACACCTTGAGCCAGTCACCAGACGACACCTACCCCTTCCCCGACTCAAGGAAGTCCCCAACCCATAAAAAGCTGCTCAAAACCTTGCTAGGGGCTCAGTCTTTGGGAAGGATCCCACTGAGCCTGCTGGCGTAATAAAGCTGACTCTCCTAACTCTCTGAGTGCTGCTTGGGTTCTTTCTGGTCCTGGTCTCCGTAACAGGGGAAGACTGGCTCTTGCAAGGAATGCATACAACAGCTTGCAACTCTGACAAATGCTCTTTCTGATTCATGAAAAAGGAATTTCTGAATGGGGGAGAGGGACAGGGATGCAACATTCCTATGTTGGCTCCTGAGGGCAAGAGCTTTCCTGCAACCCATGAGGTTCTAGGGTCTTTCATCTGTCATGTGGCATAAGTACAGTGGGGAAAGCTTCGATACATTCTCCAACTGTAATCGCAGACAGTAGAAAATTAAAATCAGTAGGGAAAACAGTGGGAGAAGTTTATGAACAAGACTCCTTAATTAATCAAGTAAATGGATACAAATCATAATTTCTCCAATTGACTGATGTTTTTGAAATTGATTTTTAGCGAGAACAACACCTTTCATTCCTCCACGGGTTGGGGGAAAGAGAAACTTTAAGTGTACATACTCTTATTAGAGAGGTGATTCTGTGTATTGTTGACTGATAGAGTCATTAGGATATCATTCTTTCCTAAGAGCAAGATTTAAGGTAGGGGGAGGGAGGGTAGCTGGTGACTGAAGGTGAAAGCAAAATAAAAAAGGAAAGCTGTGAGGGGGAAAGAAATAGAAAGAGGGCCTGGAGCCACTAAAAATCAACTTCTCAGCTTCAATGCTTTGCCTAAAGCAAGCCCTGGGTATAGGATTTCTTTGCCTGCCAGTGAAATGAAAAAGAACTTCCCCTGAAAGCTTCATTAACTCGTAAGCCAGTGATTACAGCAGCTTTTAACAGAGGAAGAATGACTTCCCTTTTCACTGAAACCTTAAGGGAAGATACTCCAATCAACTTTAGAAATGATTGGGGGAAAAGAAATGGGAAGGATCAGAGGAGAGGCAGAGCGGGAGGACGAAGCAAAAAAAGGAAAAGAGGGGAGGTCAAGGGAGGGCAAGCATGATACAAGTCACTGAAGAGAAGAGTTGGACACTACAGTTATATCAGGAGTTAACGGGGATAGCTAACTCTGAGATAGCCCTTAGTAAAGCAGGTTAAATTCCACCTAGTAATCATTATAGACTGCAGGAAGTCCAGCCACACATCCAAGAACAAAAGCTATACTGGATAGGTGTCATTCTGTTGGGCTGCTAGACAGCTGAAACCCCTTCTTATATCCTGGGACTCCCACACCTTGTCAACCTTTAGAAAATGCTGAGCCATCTTCTGCTATAAAAGCTGAAAATGCCTGCAACTTTGTAGGTATGTAGGTATATGTTATTTAGATGAGCACGTCTCAGACTTTAGAGAGCATAGTGTACTATGTTTGAGGACTTCCCAAACCAAGACAGCTTGCTAAAATATCCCGGAGATTCTAAGTAGGATAGTGCAGCCACTTAATTTGCAATTCTAGCAAGCTCTCAACTGATGTTGATGCTGCTATTATTTGGACTGCATTTTTCAAGTAAACTGACAGCTGTCACTAATCTGATGAGCCCACCTCAGGCTTTGAACTGGGCACTAGTGATGCTAAGCAGAGACTGAAAAGAATTCTCTCTGGTGACAGAGAGGGTTTGTGGCAGGTCCAAATTCCCAAGGCTACATGGTGGTACTCATGGCATCCACCTTCCTGAGTCTTCAACGTTGGAAAAGCAAGTGCAGTAGGTAGTGGAATGGAAGAATGGGGGAGGGGAGAGGCAAAGGTGTGTTCTTCCAAGCAGTTCTTTGGCATACACCCCAAGTCAGCTTTGCCAGTCTTCCTGGTGAGTTTGTGAACCACCAAATCAATTTTCTGCTAAAATCTGTTAGTGAGATCCTGTTGTTTGGAAATAAGGGCTTTGACCTAAATAAAAACTATTAAAATAAGGATACAATCTCTGATATCTGTTCCTTACAAGTACTTGGTACATCACCATGCACTCAACAAAAGTGAACTGTGTTACTATTGTCATTTGCTATTACTATTATTATCTAGAAAGTAAACAAATTTCAACAGTAATTCATCTAGTGTATTTCTTTAATTGCACAAGTCCCTTCAAAGACATGAAAATGTGTGGAAAAAAGATGAACTTAATTTTACAGCCCCCTGTTCACTAACATTCATAAACTCTCCTCCATGTCAACACCTTTGGCCTTAAAAAGGTAAAGAGAAGGAAAAGAGGGGAGAGGAAATTGGAATAGTCAGGGTATTAGAGTCATTGCTGATGATTTGGGATATAACTTAAAGGCTACGATTAGTTATACAGAGGAGAAAATGTTGACTATGTCAAAAACAGACATTCAAAGAGAAATATCCTAATCAGTATATGTAAAGAAAATGTACAAAGTGGTGTTCAGCTTATTTGGCAGTTGTCTTAAACGAATATGCCCTGGTAGTTTTATGTAGTGGAAAGAATGTTGGATTTAAGAGCTCAAATATAGACTGATTTTCTAGCCTGGTTCTACAGGTAAACATGAAGTGAATTAAAGAACCATAATCGTTTTGACTCTATTATCTCACAGGATAGGAATCTTAACCTACTCTATCTTCCTTTCAGGCTATTGCCAGGATTGAACTGTAATCAAGTTATAGACCTCATTATAAACAAACCCTAGATTATGGTGCCACTAACTGAGAGAGTAATAATAATTATAACAGCAACCATGGGAATAGCTGACATTTATTGAGTGCTACATGCATAATGTACAAAGCACAGATATCTAATTTAATTTTCACACACAAAAAAAATAACCTAGTAAATGAAGGTCTGTACACTGAAAACTATAAATCTATGAAAGAAATTGAAAAAGACACAAATAAATGGAAAGATATTCATTGATCATGAATTGAAAGAATTAATATTGTTAAAATATCCATATTATCCAAAGCAATCTACAGATTCAATGTAATCTCCACCAAAATTCCAATGGCATTTTTCACAGAAATAAAACAAACAATTCTAAAATTTGACCCTCAATGGCCAAAGCAATCTTGAAAAAGAAGAACAAAGATGGAGACATCACACACCCTGACTGCAAACTATATTACAAAGCTATTGTAATCAAAACAGTACCGTACTGGCATATAAAACAGACACAGAGATAAATGGAACAGAATAGAGAACCCAAAAATAAACCTACACATATATGGTGAATTAATTTACAACAAAGGAATCTAGAATATACAATGGGGAAAGGACAATCTATTTAATAAATGGGGTTGGGAAAAACTGACAAACACATGCAAAAGAATAAAATTGGACCACTATCTTACACCGTACCCAAAATTAACTCAAAATGGATTTAGAACTTGAATGTAAAAACTGAAGCCATAAAACTCCTAGAAGAAAACGTAGGAGGTAAGCTCCTTAACACTGGTTTTGCTGATGGTTTTTTTGGATTTGACACCAAAAGCAAAGGCAACAAGAGCTAAAATAAACAAGTGGCACTACACCAAACTAAAAAGCTTCTACACTGCAAAGGAAACCATCAACAAATTGAAAAGCAACCTATCAAACGGGAGAAAGTATTTGCAAGTCATATATCTAATAAGGGGTTATTATCGAAAACATATAAAGAACTCATACAACTCAATAACAAAAAGAAAAGAGAAAGGAAGGAAGGAAGGAAGGAAGGAAGGAAGGAAGGAAGGAAGGAAGGAAGGAAGGAAGGAAGGAAGGAAGAAGAAAAAACCAATATGACTAAAAGATAGGCAGAGGCTCTGAATAGATATTTTTCCAAAGAAGACATACAGATGGCCAACAGGTACATGAAAAGCTACTCAACACCACTAATCACCAGGGAAATGTAAACCAAAACCATATGAAATATCACCTCACACCTGTTAGAATGGCAATTACCAAAAAGACAAGAAATAAAAAATGTTGGTGAGAATGTGGAGAAAAAGGAACCCTTGTGTACTATTGGCAGCATTATAAATCAGTGCAGCCACTATGGAATTAGTATGGAGGAGCATCAAAAAATTAAAAATAAACTATCATATTATCCACCAATTCTATTTCTGGGTATTTATACAAAGAAAACAAAAATACTAACTCAAAAATATATAGGTACTCCCATGTTTTTTGCAGCATTATTTACAAAAGCCAAGACATGGAAACAATCTAAGTGTCCAACTGATGAATGAATAAAGAAAATGTGATATATACATGAAATACTTATGTATATGTGTATAATATGAAATATTATTCAGCCATAAAAAGAAGGAAATTTTGCCATTTGTAACAACATGGATGACCTTGAAGGCATCATGCTAACCGAAGTAAACCAATAAACCAGGTAGACAATAGCAAATACCATACATTCTCACTTATATGTGGAATATAAAAACAACAAAAAACAAGCTCATAGAGAACAGAAAGGTGGTTGCCAGAGGTGGGTTGGGAAAGGGACAAAATGGGTGAAGGTGATCAAAAGTTACCAACTTCCAGTTATAAAATAAATAAGTCATGAGAATGTAATGTACAGCATGGTTAATAATACTGTATTGCTTATTTGAAAGTTGCTAAGAGAATAAATCTTAAAAATTTCATAACAAGAAAAAAGTTTTTGTAACTCTGTATGAGTTCTGACATTTAAGTTCACGAACTCATCCCAAAAAAAGTGCTACATACCTCATTGCTGAATAACTCTATGGTCACCTTCGAAGAACTCCCCTTGGGAAGCTATGCACTGATGCCAGTGCCTAGGCCATCGTTCAAAGCAATTGTGGAACTTTGTTTCTGGAATGGCCTGTCATCAGAACTGTCCTCATATTACCCTTGATGTCCTGAATGTCATCAAAATGTCTTCCTTTCAATATTTCCTGTATCTTTGGGTAAAGAAAGAAGTCATTGGGGGCCAGATCAGGTGAGCAGGAAGGGTATTCCAATACAGTTATTTGTTGACTGGCTAAAAACTCCCTCACAGACAGTGCCGTGTGAGCTGGTGGATTGTCATGATACAAGAAATATGAATTGATGGCCAAAAGTTCAGGTCATTTTCATCCAACTTTTTCCGCAGCCTTTTCAGCACTTCCAAACAGTGAACTTGGCTAACTGTTTGTCCAGCTGTTACAAATTCATAATGAATAATCCCTCTGATATCAAAAAAGTTTAGCAACATCGTTTTGACTCTTGATTTGGAAACTTTTTTGCTAGTAGAGAATTCGCTGACTTCCACTGTGCACTTCAACACTGTGTTTCGGGGTCATATTGGCACACCCATGTTTCATCACCAGTGATAACATGGTCCAAAACATCATCTTGCCTCTCCAAAAGGGCTTGGCAAGCTTCAACTCTCCTTTGGTTTTGTTCACCGGTGAGCTCCTTCAGGACCAGTTTTGCACAGACCTTTCTGATGCCAAGATTTTCAGTTAAGATTTTCCTAACTGTTTCTCTATCGATGTTTACTTGATCTGCTAAGCTTCTCAGTAAGCTGACAATTTTCACGCACAATTCAATGAATTTTTCAAATGTTTTCATCAGTTCTGCTTATTACTGACCGCCCTGACCTTTCTTCATCAGTGATGCATTCTCTTCCCTCAGAAAAACATTTATTCCATTAGTACACTGTTGTTTTCTTCATGGCATTATTCCCATAAACTTGGACTAATGTGTCCCTGATTTCATTTCCACTTTTGCCAAGTTTAACAAGAAATTTAATGTTTGTTCATTGCTCTAATTCAAGCTCAGACATTCTTGCGATGGCACACAAAAACATGCAACAACAATAATGAACGCCACTCAGCAAGACACTGACACATGTCAACACAAGCACAGCTGTAAAACACTGATATACCAAGGTTATGAAACCTTACCAAGCTGTTTATATAGTGCTGCCAATGTAAGCACAGGGTGGCAAGTTCAAGAAATTAGTTATCAGACCTCATATGGCAATGGGTATTAACTAGACTAGACTTATTGTAGTGATCATTTCACAGTATATACAAATAATAAATCATTATGTCGTGCAAATAAAATTAACATAATGTTATATGTCAATTAAAATGTCAGTTTTAAAATTAATTAAATAAATAAAATAAAAATTTTTAAATTGTAAAACTATTATTTTCCCAATTCATATGAATTGAGGTTTAGAGAAATTGCGTTATCTTCTCTATCATCATACATCATTATTGTCTGATATCAGAGGACTCATTCTTATCTACTGTATTAGAGGACCTCCTCAAGAGATATCTAAAAGCATACAAAAGATAAGGAACAGTGGGGGAAGATAATTAGTTTCACTAGGGATATGTTATGGGATGAATTGTGTCTCCCAAAAAAACTATGTTGAAGACCTAACTCCCAGTACCTCAAAATGTGACCTTATTTGGAAGTAGGGTCTTTGCTGATTTAACCAGATGAAGTCACAAGGCTGGACTTTGAACAAATATGACTGTTGTCCTTATAAAAGGGAAAATTTAAACACACACACCCAGAGACAATCATATGAAGACACACAGGAAGAACAGCATGTGACAATGGAGGCAGAGATTGGAGAGATGCAGCTGCAAGCCAAGGAATGCCAAAGATGGACAGCCACCACCAGAAATTATGGAAAGACAAGGAAGAACTATAAGGAAGAAGAAGCACAGAATTCCCACAGTCTCGGAGGGAGTGTGGCCCTGCTGACACCTTGATCTTGGACTTCTAGCCTCCAAGACTGTGAGACAATAAATTTATGTTGTTTTATGCCACCCAGTCTGTGGTACTTTGTTATAGCAGCCCTATGAAACTAACACAGACATAGTAAGTTTAAAAGGCTAACTGGACATCCTAAATGGAGAAGTCTAACAGATAGTTAAATATGACTCTAAAACTCAGGGGAAAGATCAGTGCTAGATGTGAGGTGGGTTTCAAATATAGCAGAAAAGATGAATTTAAACAAAAGGATTTAAAAATGTTAATTGAATTTAACAATTAGGAGGATATGTGTGATTTTAAAGGAACACATCCAGTGGGCTTGCAGTGGGTTGAGTCATCCCCTTACTTTCCTTCAATAAGACCAAGCTCATGTTCTCTTAGTCCCTGAATTTTCCTGCACATCTCTGCCTCATGGAGATTCCCTGAATTTCACACTTCATTATCTTCCTTGCTATCTTTCTATCCCATTGTCCATAAATTAAGCCTATTTTGCAAATCGTTTCCTAAATTCTTTCTGGATTTCTGGATTTCTCTAAAGAGTCTGTTCACCAAGTCTCAGAGAACCAGCTTGGACTAACATATGACTAAGAAATTAAAAAAAAAAAAAAATAGGGAAAATGAAGTGATTCTTGGCTGAAGATCATAAAGTAAGTAAAATTTGAAGTTGATATTGGACTGTGTCTCATGCATCACAATCTAACCCTCTTCCACTGGACAACATTATCATCTTAAATAAGCTAAAGAATACCATGCAATTGCTCACCCATAACTCAGGAGAGAGGCGAGAGGTAGATATCAAGAAACACTTAAATAATATTTATACATAATCACCACAACTATCCAGGAACAAGAATTAAACCTTCTTTTCTGGAGTTACACATCTTAAATATAAACTAAACTGATAGATGCTTGTAAAAGATAACCAAGAATGTGTGTAGATTAATTTGGAGGCTGTTTCTTTATCTCAACTACTACCAGTATTCATCTACTATTACCACTAAGAGGCAGGGAGGTATCACAATTCAGAAATGATGCAATAATAGTCCTGAAAAAGTTGATTTTTCTGAAAAACACTGGCATCTGAAGGTGTGAAGGATAAATACACCCACTTGGTAACTCATGAATATAGAACGTTCAGGCCACCATGACATATGACATATGACACCTGTTACAATGGATATTATCAAAAAGACAAGAAATAACATGTGGCAAAAATGTGGAGAAAAGGAAATACTTGTGCACTCTTAATAGGAATGTAAGTTGGTGCAGTAACTATGGAAAACAGTATAGAGGTTCCTAAAAAAATTAAACATAGAATTTCCATATGATTCAGCAATCCCACTTAGGGGTATATTTCCAAAGGAAATGAAAACAGGATCTTGAATAGATATCTGCACTTCCATGTTCACTGCAGCACTACAAACAATAGCCAAGACATGGAAACAACCTAAGTGTCCATCAATCAATGGGTGAATGAATAACGAAAATGTGAGATATATAGATAGATATACAGGTAGATACATAGATTATATAGATGATAGATTAGATAGATAGATAGATAGATAGATAGATAGATAGATAGATAGATAGATAGATAGATAATAGCTATTATTCAGTCATAAAAAAAGGGAACCCTGACATTTGTAATAATATGGGTGGACTTTTGAGGGCATTATGCAAAGTGGAATAAGTCAAACAGAGAAAGACAAATACTGTATATCACTTATATGTGAACTCTTTAAAAACTTGAACTTATAGATACAGACAACAGATTCATGATTGCCAGAGATGGGGGTAGGGGTGGAAAAAAGTGGGTGAAAGTGGTCAACAGGTTCAAACTTTCAGTTATAAAATAAGTCCTAGGGATATAATGTACAACATGGTGACTATAGTTAATAATACTGTATTGTATATTTGAAAGTTGCTAAAAGAGTATATCTTAAAAGTTCTCATTACAAGAAAAAAATGTAAATATGTGTGGTAATAGATATTAACTAAACTTATTGTGGTATTCGTTTTGCAATCTATGCATATATCAAACCATTATGTTGTACACCTAAAACTAATACAATGCTATATGTCAATTATATCTCAATTTTTAAAGTAAATAAATAAAAACAGCAGAACAATAGCCCTAAAACATTTTATTTAAAAAGAAAGGAAGGAAGGAAGGAAGGAAGGAAGGAAGGAAGGAAGGAAGGAAGGAAGGAAGGAAGGAAGGAAGGAAGATCAGGAATAATACTTGGGCCAATCAAAGATGGCTAGAGGTTCTAGGACCAACTGGTCCTTGTTATCATAAGGAAAACCACTGGGCTTCACTGGGACACTAAAATTAAACACATGTAGAGGGACCACACTTTGATCATTTAAAGTTAAGATTTGGTATGGATGCAGCCCAACTCCTCCACCATTTTTAGGTAACAGAACAGTTACAAATTTCCTCACTGAGCCAGCAGCCCCGAACAAAATCTTTTTTCTGTCAACTAAATTAACAGGAGACTGTGATTTGGACCTAATCAACATCATGGTGTGCTCAACAAATGCATCCCTAGTATCAAATACAAACTCTCTCTATGGGATAATGCAGTGCAATATAGCACTTTGATAGAACTTTAATTTTTTTAAAAGTTCTACCATATTGAGTATTGTTTCCATAAAAATACCTAAAACATTATTGAATCAATAATTATTGAATCATTATTTCTGTTGTGTGATCAAGATCATTCCTTCACATGTACAATATCTGATCATTTACTTAATGACTCTTCCAGTGACTTTGATGACCCCTTTGTACTTACAAGATATAGTCCAGACATCATACTGAGGTTTTTCAATATCTGGCCTGTCTCTATTTTATCTTTCTAGCCAATTTGAAAGGACCTGTTCTCTTGAATAGCATTGCCCTTTCATGCCTCCACACTAACACATCTCCTTCCCTATGAGGAAGTTTCTTTCATTTTGCCCACTTGATGACCTGTCATTTGAGACTGGAATCAAATGTCATCTCTTCCCTCTATTTCCTCAGGAAGACTTCATCATCCTTTCTTTCATGTTGTCATATTACAAGGTACTCATGAGCTATTTTAGTATGGTTATTACATGCCTGTTTTTCCTAGTAGATCATAAATTATGGTGGCAGGAACAATGTCTTATTCATCTGTGTTTCTCCAGCATCTGGCCCAAGTGGTAGATTATACAGTTAATTTTTCAATAAAGAAAAAAGTCAAATTTTATTTCATTTTAGTAAGAATTTTTTCAAAAGATGTCTTTCTACCATTTTTTAGAACAACAGATTTTTTGCCAAGTCAGAACAATTGAGGTAATATCAGAAATAAGCTCAGCAAAACTTTATATAACCTTTATTTCATTTCTGATAATATATAAATTCACTATAGAAATCTGAGAAAACATACAATACAAAAAAAAGCAAAATAAATAATAACCCTATAACCCAGAAGGTAACCATTTTATATTTTAGTATACTTCCTTCTAGTATTTTTTTTTTAATTTATGTGATTGGAATTACATTCTACAAGTATTTTAGAAGTCTGGGAGTTTAAAATATTGTATCACAAGAGTTTTCTATATCATTAACAAAATTTTCCAGACAATTTATTGGATTCATACCCTGTATTGGGTATGTTTGCTCTTTCATATTTTTCTCTACATAGAACAACACTATGGGAAATACTTTTATACACAATCTTAGCACTTATTGCTTTAGAATTGAACTATGTCCTTAGAATTTGAATTATTGCTTATGAATATATTTAAGGCTCTTAACTCAAATTATTAATTTGATTTCCAAAACCTTTGCCCCAATTTATACTCCTAAACAGTAGAAAAATCTGCTTATCCCACCATCTCTTCACCACATAGACTATTAACATGGCTGCTTTTAATCTGTGCTAATTTGTTGGGTGAAAAATGATAAAGTTTTGTTTTAATTTGTATATCATTGATTACTAATAAAGATGAATAATTCTCATTTCTATTAGTCATTTGTACTTCCTGTCTGCATATTTTCCTCTTGTTTCCTTCACTCTAATTTCAACTGGGTCCTCATATTTTTCTTGATGTTCTCTTTATAAACGGAGGATATTAATCTTTTATCATATCATATCATAACAAATATTTTTCTCAATATGCCATCCACTTTTTCATTTTGTTTATGATATTTTGATATCCTAAATAGGGAAAGAGCCATAATTCATCACTTACTTGGGGAGAGGTCACAAACTCCTTGAGAATCTAATGAGTCTCCCATTAGAAAAATGAACATATGCACACACACACATATTTGCAAACAATTTGAAAGGGTTTATGGACCTCTTGAATTCCACCTATAGGCTCTTTCAATTACATTCATCATTCATTACGCTTTCATCTGGGTCCTAACCACCTTACAATCCAGCAGGGTGATAGAAACTCTTTACAACTTCTTACCAGTTTTGATGTGTAAAAAGAATGTAGAGTGTGTTGTATGTAATATTATGTTGGGAGAATGCAGTGTGCAATAGTAGGAAGAAACTGTTTTAGGGGTTAGAAAACCTGAGCTCTCATCCAAATTTTTTCACCAGTTAAATGAGCTGCAAAAGCTACTTAATCTTTGTCTCTAAATCTTCATCTGTAAATTATGTACATATATGAGATCAGAAAATTAAGTTCGAGAACTCATCCTAGAAAAAGTGCTACATACTCATTGTTATCACTACAGTCACCTTCGAAGTACTCCCCTTGGGAAGCTATGCAGTGAGTCCAGTGCCTAGTCTACCCTTCAAAGCAATTTTGGAACTCTTTTTCTGAAATGGCCACCTGAGCTGTCATCGTATTACCCTTGATGTCCTGAATGTCATCAAAATGTCTTCCTTTCAATATTTCCTTTATCTTCGGGTAAAGAAAGAAGTCATTGGCGGCCAGATCAGGTGAGTAGGGAGGGTGTTCCAATACAGTTATTTGTTTACTGGCTGAAAACTCCATCACAGAGAGTGCCGTGTGAGCTAGTACATTGTCATGAGCAAGAGCCATGAATTGTTGGTGAAAAGTTTAGGTTGTCTAATTTTTTCAAGCAGGCTTTTCAGCACTTCCAAATAGTGAACTTGGTTAACTGTACATTTGGTAAAAATTCATCATGAATAATCCCTCTGATATCAAAAAAGTTTAGCAACATCGTTGCAACAGGTTCACAAACTTAATTGTTATACCTCGTATGTGTATTCGCACGCGCGCGTGTGTGTGTGTGTGTGTGTGTGTGTGTAAGGTGTAGTGGGGAGAATTGACATTCTCTACAAGTCCTTTCTATTTCTAAAAAGTACATATATAGCAAAGTGGTGTTCTGTTATACAACACTTTTACTTCAAAGTTATTAAAAACCATCCTGTAGAAAAGAAATATAAACTCCAAACAACACAGCTGTGACTATTCAGCACTCCTTAGTTACAAGTAGTTATACTACCATTTAATGGTGCCATTAAAAATACATTGTCGCCATAGTAACTGCAACATTATAAGACACTAAATCTTTCCCTGAAATACTCAAGCTGAGCAGCATACATTGCTTTATGTAATAGTTTCCACCTTCTATTTTTTTAACTGAAAATGCATAACTTTCTCTTCTTCCCCAGTTTATTTGTAACCATGAAAAACTATCAAGAATCTGCTTTAAAAAAAAAAGCTTTCTGATACTTGGCAATATGTAGAACCAGTTGTCAACAGTATCACTATCTTGTAGATTGAGAAATAACAATGTTCTCACAAAATTCTGATGTGATTCTCCTCCCCACACTTTTGCATCTTTTGTCCCTTTTTTACCTCTGTTGCTCTTTGCCCTTTGGCTCTGTTTTTTCACTCCCCCATGCCAAACACTCTGTCATTTGCACATCCTATGTCCTATTTCTCTCTAGATGGTCACTAAGGACCAAAATATTAGTTGACTTGAGAAATGAACTCACAAGGTTATTTGCATTTTAAGAGGGAAATCTTGAAGGCTACAAATCTTTCAATATTCAAAAAAGTAAAGCTTTAGTCATGGGGCATATAATAAGGTCAGTAATTCAGAATACAGTAGCCCAGCCTCATCCCCCCTCAACTAACCCTAGACAAGCTACTTTCTACTCCATCTACCCTTGAGGTCTCTCTTTTCTTCCATTAAAAAATGTTTGTCGAGACCTACCCAGTACTCTCCCAGGCACAGGGGCTATATCCCCAATGAGATACACAAGTGCATATCATATATTTCTATCTAGTTTAAGGGGAGACAGAAAACAAAAAGCAAACAAAAAAGATAAATTTGGCCCTGAAGATCTAAAAGAATGTTCCAAGCAGAGGAGTCCACTGATGTAAAGTCCTGCGATAGGGAAGAATTCTACATGTTTCTGGAACAATAAAAGGCCAGCGTGTCTGAAGCACACTATATGAAAAGGACATTGGTTTGGGATGAGGTCAGAGAGAAAAGTATGGGCCAGTTCCTGTAAGATCTTGAAGATGAAAATGAGGAGTTTGGATTTTATTCTAAATAATAGAAAGTCAATGGGAGATTTCAAAGAGGGGAGTAAAGTGACCTCACTTATTTTTGTAAGAGATCACTCCTGGCTTCTATGTGAAGAATAAACTGTAACAGGAGACAAGGGAAGAAAAGAGACAAACTTAAGAAAACTGCAATGCTCCAAGTCAGGTATAGTGGTGGTCATAATTGCTAGTAAGGGCAATGGCATAGCTGTCAGAAGCTTCTTCTCAATTAAAATGAAAGCTTCCACTAGGTTAGAAAAAAGTTGTATTTACTGTCTCATTTCCCCAAATATCATCATGACTGTGTTTATCTAGTCCAGATTCTTATTGACATGTGAAAAGAATACTAGCATACCTCTTCTATGCCAAGATTTCTGTGTCCAGCTCTGATTTGGTCAAATACTTAAGTGAATCACAAATCACAGTCTCTCAGAACTTTTAATAAACCATAGTAAAAGCCATAAATATGACTTAGATAGAACAAAACAGAGTTAGAACCAAAGCAGAAACCCAGCATTCCTACCTTTCAATGTGTAGTCCTAGCCACTATCCCATACTTCCAGTGATTCTAGATGTGTTCTATTATAGCTCTTAATACCTATTCCAAAACTCCTTATCTGCACAGCAGCAACCCAAAAAGAATGCAACAAATAAGTGAGGAAAATAAAATTAAGTGGCTAATTAATTTTAAGGTGTCATGAGAAACATTAGCAGGGGTGTGCCATTATCTTTTTTACAAAAATGAATCTATTCCTCACTAGAGTCTATATTATGTGCTACTCTTATGTGGAATCATAGAATAACAGATTGTTTCGAGCTGCAAAGATATCCTAGCATTTACCTTAGTACAACCCTTGATTGTACAAATCAGTAAATTTAAATAATTTTCCCAAGATCATAATGCATACTAGAATCAAGTACTAAACAATTACACAGTTGGTACCTTCCCTCACAAGTTTGTATTCAATTCACTTACCTTACCCCTTTTCCAAAACTCTAACCTATCCCATGCCCTCACTTCCCCCATTTATTAGCTTGTATTCTATGAGCATCATTGTAACAATTCCCTTGCACATATGCTCAATTATCTCAACGCTCACTCACTCTGTCATATTCTAAGCCTCAATCATGATTAATCCAAACTTCTACCTACTTCACACCTGAACCTAAGCAACTGAATATTGTCTGCAGAAAAGCACACAGTTGACAGGTCTCTGTTAAGTGTAGAAATACTAACCTCAAGGGGCTTCTGATGCTTCCCTGTGATCCTACTGAATTTCCACAGTCAATTTCTCTCCCACTCTTCAAAACACACCTTCTCATTTAGCTTCAAACTCTATGACTCCTTCTATCTTCGCACTAAGAAAACTGAAGCAATGATAAGAGAACTTTGAAACACTACCCACCAAAACTGCCCTCTTATCTTCAGGTATACCCATATACCCTGCCTTCCCTTCTGTTATAGAGGATGAACTCTCCCATTTATCTAGTTCCTTCCTTTCTCGATTAGGTTTTACCACCTCTTTCCTTCTACAGGACATTGATCATGCACTTGTCTGACTCTGCCTTGATTCATCCATTTTCCTCTTTTCCTTTCCTTGTGCATTTGTTCATGATTATGCAATTTAGGACAGGCTCAAGTGGGAAGTTCTCCTGATGAAGTCATTCATGAGGTCATTCATGTAGCTGCAGTCACCTGACAAGTCAACAGGAGCTGGAAGTCTAGCATGACCTCATTCCTCTGTCTGGTGGTTAGCTAGGGCTGTGGGCTGGGGTGTCTCAGTTATCTTCCACACGGCCTTTCTAGCAGGATGACTCCAATTTCTAGTATGATGGTGGAGCATTCCAAGAGGAAATGAATAGAAACTACAAGACATCCTAAGACTTTGCTGAGAAGTTGCCCATCACTTCCACTGCATTATATTGCCCAAAGCAAGTTACAAAGCCAACCCAGATTAAAGGGTGGAGAAAGAGACTTCATCTCTTGATATGAGGGGCTGAAAATCATACGTGGTCATATTTAATCCAACACAATCAAGGTAATTGAGGAAATGTAAATGCCTCATTTTCTGAAAGCAAAAAGAAGCCCTCTTAAACACTATCGTGCGTTATCTTCAAGTGATCTCATTAAACTTTCAGAGAGAATTATGCCTCAGGCTGGAGCAATATTAATCATCTTCTGTCAGAATTCCCCTTCTCAGTAACATTGGTAATAATTTCACAGAATTGTTCTTTCTTCCTTTCAAATCTCTTGACCTCTCTTGACACTCCCATTTTATCAGCAAAGTAGTTGCCAAGAACAGGTGGAGGAATTAAGAAAGGTGAGAATGAGGGATGGATTGCTAAATATGGTATGTGCATCTATTTTGAGTTAAATAAATCATTTCAAACATACACTCAATTAAATCATAAAATATGTGACAATGGTAGAATTTCAAAAGGTTTTCAATTTAAAAACTAAATAGATTATAATTAGTCTGCTTGGGAGGTAAGTAGTTGATTTTGATGAGAGGTATATTTAGGTTAGCATGGAATATTGGGCAGAAAAAGACAAGTAATAGATATAAATTAGCTATTTAGAGTGAAATGTGTTGATATTGGCTCTTGAAAATGACAATATGGGGCTTAGATAATAAGGATATCAATCTAACAACATTGCAGTGTTCTAATATGGAGAAAATGGTATTCTCTTGGCAGATAATAGATAACTTCCTTTGTAGGGAGAGCATCACCTTTATTAGGAAGAGGCTCTGATAAGCCCCTTTGCACGAGAAGCAGATTGTCTGGGACTGGGCTTTGATTTCTTGAAGAGAAAGAAGTACTCAGCTTTGGTGGGGTGGGGTGGGGGAGAGGGGAGTTGAGAGGTGGAAGTTAAAGGGAAGTGTTTTGCTTGAGTGAGTGGAAGAGAAGAAAACCCAGGGTTGCCCAACGCTGATGGGGGTGGGGGTGAGAGCTACAGGGAGATACTGGTCTCAGGGGAAGGAGATATTTTGGTGCAATAACAGGCTGGCAGGAGATATTTTAAGGAAAATGATGAGTGTAATCCCCTTACAAAAAAAAAAGACAAAACATAAAAATCAAGCTAAGTCTACCAAAATTTATAAAATGCTGCATATGACTGAATTTTCTTCCTTTACAGACTTTTTAGGCTGCATGTGAAAAAAAAAAAAATCCTAAGTAGCTTAGGAAAAAGGAAAAAATTTAAAAAGGTGGGAGTAAGGGTGGAAGTGGGGCTAGAACCAGGAACTAGAACACATTCACTCTCTCCTCCCCTCATCTGAGCTTGTCTCTGGACGCCAACCTCACCCCCTCTCCTTGCCAGTGGTAGGGACGAAGATCCTCAGCAGCTCCAGGCCCCACATCCCATAGCTTTACCACCCCACTAAGACCAGAGGAGATCCTATCACTGGCCCAGCATGGGTAAGATGACTACCCTTAGACCAATCACTGTGGCCAAAAAGATGACAGCTTCCATTACATGACAGTGGAGGCACTGGTCTTAATAAGGGGGAGGGGTTGACATACAAAGCAGTAAATGTCCACTCCAGACTTTAAGTGGAAAATACCCAAAGGGTCTAGGTCTTCAGGCCAGCTGGTTTGGGAGTAAGAAATAGTCAACCAACATTCAGTCCTACAAAGCCAAAAATTGAATTACTTTAAATGCAAGAAGCAGTTTAACCATGTACTAATCATTTTCTCTTTAGTCATCAAGTAGAATATTATGTCATTTAGTTTTCTGTTTTCAGGAAGAGGTCCCTATCAGGTGGCAATGGACTAAGTTTCCACATGGGGATATATTAAACATCAAATTGAAAAAAAACTTCATTTGTCACATTAATTTTTTCTGGTCCCATCGGGTCTTATATGAATGCATACATATATTTCTGTGATATTGGTACACACAAATGTTCAAATAAAACTTTAATTACAGATACATGAAACACAAAAGGATAGGAACTTTGTACCTTTTATGCAATTAAAGCAAATGTAATCCTAAATAGGGCTGTTTCTCTAGTATCAAATTTCTCTCATATATGGTATGAATTCAAACCCTTTGGGCTTTGTCTAAGTTACTGACTCCATGTCTTTCTTGCTTATTTTGATCTTAAAATAGAAGGCAGTGATAGATCAGGTCAGCTAAATATGAAAAGGAAGCAAAATCTATCAATATCCAACTTTAAATGGCGAGATTTACATGTAACAATAACTCATATTATACAGGTAACGCTCCAACTTCTAAGTATACATAATACATACCCCAGGGCATTCACTTCTGTCAGGTAGCAACTTCTCTACCACAAACCATACCTTCCAAGAAGAAAAGAGTCAGCTATGACTTCTGGGTAGTTTGTGACCAGAAAGATCTCACTGCTTAAAACAAGAGGCACGATGGCCACTGCTGAGGTTTTCATTGCTGGCAAATTACCAGGAAGGAGAGAGACCATGCAGCTATCTTCTTTTATACCCTCGCGATCAAGAAAGGCGCCCTCTTGATTGCAGATTGGTGCAGCCACTATGGAAAACAGTATTGAGATTCCTGAAAAAATTGAAAATGGAACTACCTTACAACCCAGCAATTCCACTCCTTGGTATCTATCCAAAGAAATCCAAACACTAATTTGAAAAAATATGTGCACCCCTATGTTTATTGCAGCACTATTCACAATAGCCAAGATATGGAAACAACCAAAATGCCCATCAGTAGACAATTAGATAAAGAAACTGTGGTACATTTATACAATGGAGTATTACTTGGCCATAAAAAAGAATGAAATCTTACCCTTTACAACAACATGGATGGACCTAGAGAATATTATGCTAAGTGAAATAAGTCAGACTGAGAAAGACAAATACCATATAATCTAGCTTATATGTGGAATCTAAAGAACAGAATAAACAATCAAACAAAACAGAAATAGACTCAGAGATATAGAGAAAAAAACTGATGGTTGCTAGATGGGAGTGGGGTGGAGATGGAGGAGAAAGTGAAGGGATTAGATAGTACAAATTGGTAGTCATAATATAGTCACAAGGATATGAAATACAGTATGGGGAATATATCAACAACATTGTAAAGATTATGTAGGGTGCCATATGGGTACTGGACTTATTAGAGAGACCACTTCATAGACTGTGTAGATGCCTGACCACTGCACCATATACTTGAAGCTGAAGTAGAATAATATTGAATGTCAACTATAATTAAATATATATATATATATATATATATATATATATATGTGTGTGTGTGTTGTGTGTGTGTGTGTATATAATCACGGGTTATAAAGTACAGTATATGGAATATAGTCAATGGTATAGTAACAGCTATATATGATGTCAGAGGGGTAGTGGAATGGGGAGTTATCACTTTGTGAGGGGTGTAAATGTCTATTACATTGCTCTGTACACCTGAAAGTAATAAAAGAGAGAGAAGAAAAGAAAAAGAAAGGCCCTCTTTTCCATGCCTTGTTAGATGTCTGTCCAGAAGTATAACACGGGAGAGCAAAGAGGAAATAAGTTTACTGCACAGAAGGAGATAGAGAGTTTAGATGTGTTTTGAGCCGGAGTAATCATACCCAGGCTCATCTTTTCTTATCTCTTTCAAGGGGATGCTTGCTTCAGATAAGCCTGCCACACTTTTCCTACAGTTCAAGTGGTAGTTGTTTGGAGGAGATTTTAAACAGAAGGTGTGCTGCTTAAAATAGAGTCATATCAACAGTTAAAGGAGCTTCGTATTCTAGTCAATTGTATTGTACTTGTTATAGAAATACTTGTATTGCTGATTCAAGCAAAACTACATGGCACACAAGATAGAAATGGGCCTAAGCAGAGATGGAGGCTACATACCTCTTCTGCCCACCTGGAGAAACACAATGTCAGCCATAGGAGTTGATCTAATTTAGGTATCTCTCACAAATAATATAAGAAGACTTAGGAGTTTCGTTTGACTGTTGGTTGGTTGGCTCAGAATCTTAAAAATACAACTAAAAACATGTTGAGAGTGACTAAACACACATAATGGAGTGTATTACAAAGAATATAGGAATATATAGAGATATAGACACAGTACACACAGACCCCAGACCACTAATATAATAGCATCATCCTGGTGTTTACCACCAGCACCTCTCTACTGAGATACAGGTAAAAGTGTGCGCCAGATTCAGCTGACCGACTCATGCCTATTCTGGTTCTGTACAGATCCTATTTTCTTTCATTATCCAATGTATATAATTTACTGGCCACACAGAACCATTTGCTATCTACATTGGTCACTTCTTTTCACCAAAGCTGTTGAATTTTCTGTCTGAAATTGCCCAAAGTTCAGATTCATAAACTTTTCAACTGTTACAGCTTTTAATCAACTGCCCATAATAATAGGGCTTTTTTCCCCCTCTCCTCTCGCTGCAGGTGACCTTAAGGACCCCTACTCCTTCCACCCCTGGCAAGAATGAACAATTTCTGGGTTACATGCTACAACAAGAACTGCTTTCTCCTTATTCAAAAGTAAAATAACTTCAGGATTTCATCCTCTGTCAAACATGCCCACCCTTCACATTTGTTGTTGACCAATTTCAGACCCACTAATGAGGGTATTAAAAAGTACACTAGAAAATCTATAAATTAGGAAAATGTTATTTATTTTACAAATGTGTACATTGTAAGATTCACTTAAAGAACATATTGTTCTAGCTTCTTTGCATTTAAAAATTTTTTAATTTACATGCCCCATGTTAGGATTACACTATTAAGCAAAATCAGTTTGCTATTGTTTTTGTTTTTTTTAAGATTTTATTGGGGAAGGGGAACAGGATTTTATTGAAGAACAGTGTGTACTTCCAGGATTTTTTCCAAGTCAAGTTGTTGTCCTTTCTAAAATGCAATTTCACTCATTGCCATATAGAGTAATTTACAAATATGCATTGCCTGGAGGGTTCTGGTACATTAAAAGCTGGAACAAAACAATGAAGCCCTTCTAAAACCTACACCTTCCACAGTAAAAGTTTAAAGTTCCTTCTCCAAACCCATGACGGGACAGTCAAGTGACTTGTCGGGGCAGTGGGGGGAAAGACTATCTTTAGAGAAAACTCAGAAGTGCCAGATACAGACTACCACATCTAACAAGTGGCAGACTAGACAACCTGAAAAACTCCTACAAATGTTGACTTCAGCATACTCACACCCTCTTAAACACATTCCTGAGAGTGCAAGAAAATAGAAGAAATCTTCCAAAGCTGAAAAATAAGAAGGCTGAAGTTTTATCTACTCTGGAGTGGAGATGTATCTGTTTCAAGAAATTAAAGTCACGAGTTTTAATGACCATATGGAGATAGAAAGGTAAGACCTTAGGCTCAGACAAGGCAAAATGTTGAAACTGAGACCTTCACATCAAGACAGACCCTCAAACGGCAACACTCTTGGTGAGAGGTATACTAGGAAAATGTCTGCTCACAACAAAGCAAACAAGAACTCTTGTCCATCTCACCTTGACTCTATCAGGTCGTAACAACTACCTAAAACTTGTGGCTTAAAGAAACAATGATTTACTATTTCTCAGAATTTTGTGGGTTGACCGGATGGTCTTCTCCTTGTCTAATCTAAGTTACTCCTACAGTTGCAGTCAGGTGGCCACAGAAACAGCTGGAAGATCCAAGACGATCTCACTCTCAGGTCTGGAGCCTTGATGCTGGACCATTTCCATGTGACCTTCATTCTCAAGATAATTAGACCAGGTTTTCTAAAATCTTTGCTTGGCCAAACTTGCACCATGGCCTGACAGCTATTTCAGCCTTCCCCTCCTCCCTCTCTACTTTTTTTCATGTAGGCACTTTCTTATGAAATCCCTGCACAACTAATTCTAGCTTGATGTATGCTTCTGGGAGGACTTGAACTAACACATTAATGCATAAAAAGCATTTGCCTAAAACTGTATTTGGAAGTGATTATTTGCCTAACAAAATACTTGTATTAAATAATGAATGCCCTTGCAGCATTTTTACCTATTTTAGTTTGAAAATTTTTAAACATCAGAAAAGTACTGAGAATAACATAATAAATACTTATTTACCCAACACCTATGATAGACCAAATTTAGCACATTTTATGTGATTTGACTTAGATACAATTGTTAGGACGATGCCTGCAGAGTTAGACAAAGTATAATTAGTGTTCTGTCTCTCAGAAATATTGCTCTGTTCATCTACCCAAATTCATAAGCTCTAGGACAACTCAGGAAAATTAGTTGTCTAATTCCCCAGTGTTTTGAATAATGAAAATACTAAAGGTTTACAATAAAACAATCTATAATGTGTACTGTTCATTCACTTTTTTTTTTTTTATTCTGGGGCCATTTGTTTATGAGTTTCCTTTAAAGATCCCATTAAATGTCTCTGTAGAGTCACCATAGTGGTTCAGCAGCATTTTTACTCATTGGGTAGGAAAAAAATAAGTCTGATTATTCCCACTCATCATGTCTTATAATGATTCACCTGGTGGCTTACCATGCACCCATTATTTCTAAATGTAGTTAAACCAGAAAATCCTTAAAGATCTAGATTTCAAAATAAAAAGAACATCTTCAAAAGAAAACATATTTGGAAACAATGCTTTTATTGTAAATATTTTTTAATAGCAGGGGAAAATAAAAAAACGAACTTTTTTTTCTAAATAAAAAATTACATTTTCAGAAGGCTTTGGGATTCTTCCTTTCAAAAAGAAACGTGGAAGTTTCCATGTCACACATCACTTCTAGTATACAGCAATTTCTATCAAATAAAAGCATTACAGTGTATCCTTATCTATTTTATTCACTGGATCTGGCACCATGCAATTTCTGGCTCTTCCCAAAAGTCAAAATGGCCACAAAAGGTAAACATTTTGAATCTATTCAGGACATTGAGGCAGCCACAACAGTGCAACTAAAGACACTCATGAAAGAGGACTTCCAGAACTGCTTCAGAAAGTGGCAAGAATGATCGGATAACTTTGTTCAAAGCAAGGGGAAGTATTTTGAGGGGGATTAATGGCAATGTGTCTTTTACTGTAATAAATTTAAACTTAAACATTCACTGTATTTATTTATCACAACTCATAGGCAGGAATCTCTGTGTCACTGTCCCTGCTGACAGAATCTTTCCTCCAAAGATGGCTGAGGAATTTGTTTAGTCATTTTGAGAGCAATACCCTCAAAGGTTATTATCTTGGTCCATTTGGGCTGCTATAACAAAATACCATGGACTGGGTGGCTTATGAATAGCAGAAATTTATTTCTCACAGTTCTGGAGGCTAGAAGTCTGAGATCAAGGGACCAGCAATAATCACGTTATGGTGAATACCCACTTCCTGGTTCATAGCCAGGGCCTTCTTGTTGTGTCATCACTTAAGGGAGCTAAATTCCATTAAAATGTCTTTCAGAGTCTTCATATGAAAACAGAGACCCGTATCAAAAATGGGGCTGAGAGGTCTTCAGCTCCCTTTGTCTGGTTTGTGCCTCACACACAACCAGGCCTTACCGATCCTCTGGCAGGTTGTCAGTGTAGGCTCCACATGCCTGCGCAACAGTGCTACTGTGTTAACAACTCTGCCTTCCTTACCCCGGGGACATGTGACTTTTGCTGGACCAACCCCATTATCTGGCCTCAGTGACTGGTCTAAGGGAATGGGCATGTGGCCTACACCAGGCTCCCATTCTCACCTGGAATTTTCTAACTGAATCCATGATACAAGATTTTCCCTCTTGAATTGGGATGCTATAAGGCTCCAAGCCCAGACTTGCCTAAGGCTATCATGTTTCCCCAAAAATAAGACCTAGCCAGACGATCAGCTCTAATGCATCTTTTGGAGCAAAAATTAATATAAGATCCAGTATTGTATTGTATTGTATTATATTTCATATCATATCATATCATATCATACTATATTATAAAGACCTGGTTTTATATTACATTAAAATAAGACTGGGTCTTACATTAACTTTTGCTCCAAAAGACGCATTAGAGCTGATGGTCTGGCTAGGTCTTATTTTCGGAGAAACACGGTATGTGTCCTGATAGATGAGAAAGTCATATGAAGTAGGAGAAAATGAATAGGCTGAAGGAATCAAAACCAAAAGATGTTGAGAGTATTTTGAAAACTTTGATTGTCTTAGTCCAGTCATCCTTGAGGTAGTTCTCCAACACCCTTTTCATAGTTACATGAACTAATTAATTCCCTATTTTTGTTAAAGTTTGTACAAGTTAGGTTCCTAAAACTTAGAACCAAGGAGTTCATACTAATATTTTCTACATTTTATACATATATAAAGCCATAGTCTTAAACAAGTTTTTGTGTAAGGTCCTGGGTGAATTTAATGATGTTTTATTGAATTTTGTATTTGAAATGAAGATCTCAGTATTTCCTTTTATCAGACTTAGTTGACATTATCTTATTCTTGGCATATCTTCCCCTCAAAAGGAACATATAGCATCACAAGCCACTACTATAACAGACAGAAAAAAATGATTTTTGAAAACTAAATGCTGTGTCTCTTTCTGTGTTCTGAGTGGTAGTAGGGTGAGGGGACAAATCCCTATTTTACTCTCTTCCTCCTGAAGGGCCACATGGAGAAGGATGGATAGGTGGGTCCAAAGTTGACAGCTCATTGCTTAGCATAATCCCCATAAGGGTCCTCAGACACACGTGAACATCCAAAGCCTGAGTCTGGAGGTAGGGGCTGTAGGAAGCTATACTGATCTGTACATAAAAGGAACAGGAATTGGGGACAGAGAAGTAAAAAAAAAAGAAGAAAAAGACTGAAGGAAAAAGGAAGACAGTTCCACCCAACATATTGGGAAATTAGAGCCATATTGTCCTATGAGGCTCTTTTGAGAACAAGGGAGTCAAATATTTAATTTGGTAAGTTATCTGCTGCCTGAAGTTGTATATAATTAAGGCAAACATATAATTTGTGACTCAAACTTGGGTCCTTTGATAGTAAAAAGGGGTGCTATTAATAATTATGCAATGTCACAGATATAAAACAGGGTCGTCATGGACAAACCAGACTTACTGTCCTATCAAGCATAACCGTCTTGTCATTATTCACATTATTCAGTGAAGTCAGCCACATCCAGATGATTTGTGTGAAGTTTTCAGAGGAAAACTTAAAAATAAGAAATAAGAACTCTGCTTCAGGTTTTGGAGTGAGTGCTGAATAGAAACAACTTTCCCTTGATTGCCAAGACTTCGTCCATTGTACTGTCCCAGTGGGGAGACAACTGAGAGCTGGTCATGGTGACAAAGAGAGAGCGTGGGTGGGAATAGGCAGCTCTCACTGCATGTGGATTTGGAATCAGCCAATCATTTGAACTCTGGCCAACGAATTGGTTCCACCATGTTCCACCTTTGTTACACTTTCTTTCTCTCCACTTGAGATTAAGTAGAAGTTAAATGTATTCTCACCTGGAAAACTAAACATTTTAATTTCAATTTAAAAAATGTACCAGATGCCTCTTTCCCTATGGGATCTCCAGATAACTTCTATGGCTTCTCCCTTAACTAATAAAAATGAAAAACAAAATTTCGATATGTTGCCAGATTCCCACGTTTACCAAGATGACCACAGAGTTTCCAGTGTGTTAGAATATGGCAAGAGCATTCCTTGTGACTGATAGTATACATACCTCTGGGTCTTACAGTCTGTCCAGAAGACACAAGGCAAAAATAAAAAATAAAAAATAAAACAGTTGATGCAATGATTATCATGAGTTCTGCCTCCACATTCTCAAGCATGAAGATATAGACATGGCAGAAAGAATTAGGACTTTCAATTCAAACAGACCTGGCTTTGAATCCTAGTTCCATTATTTACCACCAGCCCTGTAAATTAACCATCATATTAATTACTTCACCAGAATTGTTTCTTTATCTTTAAAGTGGGATTACAGCACCTAAGTCATAAGAATATTAAAAACATTAAATCAGTGTATCAGATACCCACTGTGCCTTACCTCATATTCTCTTGAAACAACTTTTTCACTCCAACCATTGTGCAGCTTCAAGCACTGTGCCAGCTTCATGCAAAATAATCCAACAGCCAAAGAGAGCTACATAATTTGGAAGGCCCAGAGTAAAATGAAAATGAAAGGCCTCTTGTTCACAAAGTATTAAGAACATCAAGACAGTATCATGAGGGAATTAGACCAATCACAGAGCCCTGTGTGGTTGCACACGTCGCATGCCCATGGAGCTGGTCCTGCTACTCTCCTCTCCACTGTCCCAGTCAGCTCTCGCTTTCTGCCCCAGGACTTCTCTGACACTGTGGCCTTCATACGTGGGCAACCTACGTGAGACCTGGGTGAATTCCAACCCAGGGGCAACCCTGGAGCTATGGAACATGGGAGCCAGTGAATAAATGCCACCCTCCTCTGTCACCCAGATGAACAATTCAGAGGTGCAAGCCACCTGGCTCCTCAGAGAGTTCTGCTGCATCTAGTGTCAGCTACCTACAGTGGTAAATAGCCCGATGATGAACCTATGATTCGGCTTTCCCTCTTTCCTTCACCTGCACACAAGCCTGTCTCAGACTCTGCTCTCAGGCTTAGACAAGTCACACTTTTGGTACAGCACATTGTAAAGACCTGGCTCATTAAAGCTCTCCCCTCCCTTTCTGAGTTGCAAAAGAGAAATGAGGATCAAATTCTGACTACGGTCCAGAAGAAAACAGAAAGAGAATTTATGCTCATTCCACCCTTCTGTCTTCTCAGTTCACCCCTCTCCTCAACCGTCTATCCTCCTTTGCCTCAACACCAAATACTTGTATTTTCTTTAAAACCTATCTGGTTACTGCTTGATACAAACTTTTAGAAATTCTATTTATTGATGTCCTGTTTTTCCTGACATTCATTTGGCCTTATCCTCTAATAATCTCACTGGAAGAGAAAACATGATCGTGAGTCAGGCTCTAAATGAGGAAGGAGAGAAACATTTATTATTTTACCAATAATACAATAAACTAATTTAAAGGAACTAAAGCACTCTCAAGACACCACTTTAAAAGAATAAGAGACAATTGGATTATTTGCTAGCTAAGAACCACATTCTGATAACTATAAAAAATTAATATATTTTACTTACTTTATATTATACATTACAGTATTGTACTTTGTTCTCCCAAAATAGTATCCTTTCTTTCGTGTCTATGATTCATCAGCACAGTTATTAAATAAACTCTCTAATGTATAAAACAGTAAAATAACCTTGGCCAACCAGATTGGCTGACCCTCCAGTCTGGGTTCTGCCACCTATTAGATGCCCACACTTAGGCAAATTTCAGTAAAAAAACAATAATCCAACAGGGTTCAAACTGCTACTGTACCAGTATCAGTAATGGATTTTTCCATACTACTGAGTTAATACTACTGATACTATAGATAGGAAAACATATCTTGGTTTTCATCATCAAATATGCAATATAACACTTTAACATTTTATTATAAAAGCATAGTACTCTCAGTAGCCAACATAATAGAAGAGTATATTCTAGAGACCACTGAATACAATGGACCACCAATACACTAGTAAATCAATACCTATCAATATGATAAATCACATAAATATTTGTTTGATTTTTCACCGTGTACTTACTAATATCTTAGTATATAAGATAATTCATTGCAGGAAATTAGGGTGCAAAGTATCTTCATTAAAAATATTTATATAAACTTTTAGAAATTATTATTCTACAACCTAAACCATAGTTTCTTTTTTTCACCAAAATCAAAACAAACTATTTAGAGTAAATGTAACTTAAATAAATGTATTCACACATTTATTCATTCAACAAAAATTCTTGAAGACTATTTTGTGCCTGGAGGTAAAATCATAAATAAAAGAGAAATGCATTTCAGCCTTTAGGAATTTATAGTCCAAGCAGGAAAACAGACAAGTAACAGGGAATTAGAATACAGGCCATGTATTGGGGAAGAAGGTACAGAGCATGATGGGAGAAATCCAGTCTGCTTTGGCAGTGCATAAGGGGAGCACTTAACCCATACCTGAGGGGTCAGGAAAGCTTCCAGGAGGAAGGGACAATTAAGCTGAGACTTGTAAAATGAGGAGAAGGGATTAGCCAAGGAGAAGTGCAGAGATAGAGAAAATTTAAGGCAGAGAAACTATATGTGCAAAGGCCTAGACACAAGAAAGCAAGGTATATTCTTTGAGGGACACTTATTTCAAGGTTTCATATGGTCATATTATCCAAAGATTTAAAATGCTCTCTATTCCTCCATGTGAATAAAATTTACTTTATATAAATTAACTTAAAACGTTCCTGCCTGCTGTGGCTGCTCCACTGATGAGATGAATGCATCATTGGTGCACTGATGCACTGATGTCATTAATGAATTGACACCATTATACCAATAATGTGTTGATGCATTGCTGCCACTGAGGCAGTCGCTCAGTAATCTTTAAACAGTTGTCACCAAGAGAAACCTTTTCCTTCCCTCTTTAACAACCTAATCATAACTGTTTAACTGACATTACTCAAAGAAGTTCTATGCTTTTTCTTACACAAACTACTAACTACAGTTAATATGCCTTATTAACTATAGGTAGATGTACCACTTCAGTAACATAATTCATCAAATTCTAGAATCATTTACTTAATGCCAAATGTACTTATGCCTGGGCTTTTTCCCCCCTCTTCCTCATTCATACCTTGTGGCATTTGTGGGTATTAGTTTGACTAATTTTTTTCATCAATACCTCTTGGACAATGATGATAATTGATCATTTGTCTCAATGTAGTACATTTCGGATACTGTAATACCAAATTTAATTTCTTCCTTGTATATGCTTTTATTATTTTCAGTTTCTGAGGTATCATCAGAAAATCTTCACGTTGCTCTGATTCTATCACCTTACCACTGAAATCCATAACAATGGAGGGTTTCAAGAGATAGTTAAAAAGTTGAACATAAGGATTATCTAGCTTATTTGCAAAAAAAAAACAAAAAACTATTTTTGGTTAAAATATAAACCATTCAGACCTATAAACAACAGAATGACACACTTATCAGTTTTTATTTTATCTAACTTCCCTAAGCCTTGGTTTCAGTTTCCTCAGCTGTCAAGTGGAGAGAGTGTCTACTTTACATTCCTAACAAATAAAGAGTGCTTCATGTTAATAATAATAAAAAAAGCTCACTGTTTCAGATACATAAGGATATAACACAAAACAAAGCCCAAACCAAATGAAATTTTTCATTTCAAATTCACCTTCTTTCATTTTATTTTATTTTTATTTTCAATTACAGTTGACATTCAACATTATTTTATATTACTTTCAGGTGTACAGCATAGTGGCTAGACATTTATATAATTTACAAAGTGATCTCTCCCGATTAGTCTAGTACCCACTTGGCACTATAAAAGTTATTATAATATTTTTGACTATATTCCCCAGGCTGTACTTTACACCTCTTGACTATTTCATAACTACCAATTTGTACTTCTCAATCCCATTGCCTTATTCACCCATCCTCCCAAGGCCCCCTTCTATCTGGCAACCATCAGTTTGTTCTCTGTATATGTGTCTGTTTCTGTATTGTTTGTTCATTTATTTGCTTCTTTAGATTCCACATATAGGTGAGATCATACAGTATATGCCTTATTCAGTTAGACTTACTTCACTTAGCATAATACCTTCCAGGTCCATCCAAGTTGTGGCAAATAGTAAGATTTCATTCTTTTTTATGGTCGAGTAATATTCTGTTATATATATGTACCACTTCTCCTTTATCCAATTGTCTATTGATAAGCACTTAGGTTGCTTCTATATCTTGGCTATTGTAAATAGGGCTGCAGTGAACATAGGTGTGCATATATCTTTTTGAATTAGTATTTTGGATATTTTTTAGATAAATACCCAGAAGTGGAACTGCTGGGTCATAAGGTAGTTCTATTTAATTTTTTGAGGAATCTCCATACTGTTTTCCATAGTGGATGCACCAATTTCTAATCCCACCAACAGTGCACGAGGGTTCCCTATCCTCCACATCCTCGCCAACATTTATTGTTTGTTGATTTATTGATGATGGCCATTCTGACAGGTGCGAAGTGATATTTCATTGTGGTTTTAATTTGTATATCTGTAATGATTAATAACCTTGAGCATCTTTTCATATGTCTATTGGCCATCTGTATGTCCTCTTTGGAGAAATGTCTCTTCATGTCCTCTGCCCATTTTTTAATTGGATTCTTAGTTTTTTGGTGTTTAGTTGCATGAGTTCTTTATAAATTTTGGATATTAACCCCTTACTGGATATATTATTGGCAAATATCTTCTCTCATTCAGTAGGTTGTCTTTTCGTTTTGTTGATGGTTTTCTTTGCTGTGCAAAAACTTGTTAGTTTGATGTAATCTCATTTGTTTATTTTATTTTTTGTTTCCCTTAGCCAAGGAGATATATCAGAAAAAAAATATTACCAAGAGCAATGTTAGAAAGTATACTGCCTATATTTTCTTCTAAAAATTATAGTTTCGGGTCTTACATTTAAGTCTTTCATCCACTTGGAGTTTATTCTTGTATATGGTGTAATAAGGTGGTCCAGTTTCTTTTTTTGTATATATCTGTCCAGTTTTCTCAACACCATTTATTGAATAGGATATTTTTAATCTAATATACATTCTTGCCTACTTTATCATAGATTAATGGGCCATATAGGCATGGGTTTATTTCTGGGCTCTCTCTTCTGTTCCATTGATACTTCCAACTTTGTTCTTTCTCAAGATTGCTGTGGCTATTCAGGGTCTTTTATGGCTCCATATAAAATTTTAGGATTATTTGTTCTAATTCTGTGAAAAATGTCATTGGTATTTTGATAGGTATTGCACTGAATCCATAGATTGATTTGTGTAGTATGGACATTTTAACAACGTTAATTCTTCCTATCCATGGGCATGACATATGCTTCCATTTATTTGTATCTTCTTCAATTTCTTTCTTCAATGTTTTATAATTTTCCAAATACAGGTCTTTGGTTAAATTTACTCTTAGATTTTTGGTTTTGTTTTGTTTTTTGATGCAATGGCAAATGGGATTGTTTTCTTAATTTCCCTTTCTGATATTGCGTTATTGGTATATTAAAATGCAACTGATTTTTTAATATTAATTTTCTCTTCTAATTTATTGAATTCCTTTATAGTTCCAGTAGTTTTCTGTGGAATCTTTAAGGTTCTCTATATACAGTATCATGTAATCTGCAAATAATGACAGTTTTACTTCTTCCTTTCCAATTTAGATGCCTTCTATTTCTGTTTTCTGATTGCTGTAGCTATGACTCCCAATACTATGTTGAATAAAAGTGGTGAAAGTGGACATCCTAGTCTTGTTCCCGATATTAAGGAAAGTGCTTTTAGCTTTCCACTATTGAGTATGATGTTAGCTGAGGGTGTGTCATATAAGGACTTTGTTATGTTGTGATATCTTCCCTGTACTCCCACTTTGCTGAGAGTTTTTATCATAAAAGGATGCTGGACTTTGTCAAATTATTTTTTCGCATCTATTCATATGATCATGATTTTTATTTTTCATTTTGTTTATGTGGTGTATCATGTTAATTGATTTGTGGATATTGAACCAAACTTGCATCCTCGGAATAAGTCCCATTTGATTGTGGTGTATGATCTCTTTCATGTATTGCTGAATTTAGTTTGCTAATATTTTGTTGAAGATTTTTGCATCTATATTCATCATGGATATCAAGCTATAATTTTCTTTTTTTGTAATGTCTTTGTGTAACTTTGGAGGCAGGATAATGGTGGCCTCATAAAAGAACATTGGGAGCCTTCCTTCTTCTTGAATTTTTTGGAATAGCTTGTGAAGATAGGTGTTAATTCTTCCTTAAATGTTTGGTAAAATTAATCTGTGAAGCAATCTGGTCCAGAGTTTTTGTTTGTTGGAATTTTTTTATTACTGATTCGATTTCATTAGTAGTAATCAGTCTGTTCAGATTTTCTGTTTCTTCTTAAATCAGTCTTGGAAAATTGTATGTTTCTATGAATTTATTTCTTCCAGATTATCCAATTTTTGGCATATTATTGTTTGTAGTATTTTCTTATAATCCTTTATATTCCTGTCAGTTGTCATTCTCCTCTTTCATTTCTGATGTTATTTATTTGGGTCCTCTCTCTTTTTTCTTTATGAGTCTGGTTAAAGGTTTATCAATTTTGTTTATCTTTTCAAAGAAACAGCTCTTAGTTTCATTCATCTTTTTGTATTGTTTTCTTAGCCTCTATTTTGTTTATTTCTGCTCTGATCTTTATTATTTCCTTCCTCTACTCACTTTGAGCTTTCTTTGCAGTACTTTTCCTAGTTTCTTTAGGTGGAAAGTTAGATTGTTTATTTGAGATTTTCTGTTTCTAGCGGCAGGCCTGTATTGCTATGAACTTCCCTCTTAGGTCTGTTTTTGCTGTGTCCCATAGATTTTTGGGTCATTGTGTTTTCATTTTCATTTGTCTCAAGGTATCTTTTCATTTCTTCCTTGATCTCATTGTTAACCCATTTATTATTTAGTAGCATGTTATTTAGCCTCCATGTGTTTGTGTGTTTTCAGTTCTTTTTCTTGTAATTGATTTCTAGTTCCATATAATGTCTTTGAAGAAGATGCCTAATATCATTTCAATCTTCTTAAATTTATTGAGAGTAGTTTTGTGGCCTAACATGTGGTCTATCTTAAAAAATGTTCCATGTGCACTTGAAAAGAATGTATATTCTGCAGCTTTGGGGTGAAGTTCTCTAAAAATATCAATTAAATTCATGTGGTCTAATGTGTCATTTAAGGCCGCTGTTTCCTTCTTGATTTTCTGTCCGGAAGATCTATCTCTTGATGTCAATGAGATGTTAAAGTCCCTACTACGACTGTGTTACTGTCAATTTCTCCCTTTATGTTGGTCAATATTTGCTTTATGTACCGCGCTTCCCTGAAAACAAAATCTAGCCGGACCATCAGCTCTAATGCGTCTTTTGGAGCAAAAATTAACATAAGATCTGGTATTACATTATATTATATTATATTATATTATATTATATTATATTATATTATATTATATTATATTATAGACCCGGCTTATATTATATTAAAATAAGACTGGGCCTTATATTAATTTTTGTTCCAAAAGGCATTAGAGCTGATGTTCTGGCTGGCTCTTATTTTACAGTGAAACACGGTATTTAAGTGCTCCTATGTTGAGTGTATAAATGTTTACAAGGGTCATGTCTTCTTGTTGTATTGATCCCTTTATCATTATAAAATGTCCTTTGTCTCTTATTATAGGCTTTTCTTTTAAAGTCTATTTTGTCTGATATAAGTATTGCTTTATTTTTCATTTCCATTTGCTGAAATATCTTTTTCCATCGTTTTACTTTCAGTCTGAAGTAGGTCTCTTGTAGACAGCACATGTATATGGGTCTTGTTTTCTTATTCATCCAGCTACCCTATGCCTTTTGATTGGGGCATTTAATCCATTTATATTTGAAGTGATTATTGATGGGTACATAGTTATTGCCACTTTATTATTCATCTCTATGCCACCCCCCCCACCCCCACCCCCGTTCTTTCTTCTTAAAGAAGTCTCTTTAACATTTCTTGTAATATTGGTTTGGTGACAATGAATTCCTTTAGATTTTCCTTATCTGGGTAGCTCTTTTTCTCTCTTTCAATATTAAATGATGGCCTTGCTGGGTAGAGTAGTCTTGGTTGTAGGTCCTTTCTTTTCATCACTTTAACTATTTCATGCCAATCCTTTCTGGATTACAAAGTTTCTGTTAAAAAAAATCAACTGACAGTCTTATGGGAGTTTCCTTGTAGGTAACAAATTGCTTCTCTCTTGCTACTATCCAAGATACTGTCTTTGTCTTTAACCTTGGCATTTTAATTATGATGTGTCTTGGTGTGGTCCTCTTTGGGTTTATCTTTTTTGAGACTCTGCACTTCCTGGACTTGTGTGTCTATTTTCATTGGGTTAGGAACGTTTTCTGTCATTATTTCTTCAAATAGGCTTTCAATTCCTTGCTCTCTCTCTCTTCCCCTTCTAGTACCCTTATGATGTGAATGTTGTTACACTCAGTGTTGTACCAGAGGTACATTAAACTGTCCTCTTTTTTTATTATTATTCTTTTTTCTTTTTGCTCTTATGATTCAGTATTTTCTGCTACCTTGTCTTCTAAATCGCTAATTCGATCCTCTGCTCCATCTAACCCACTGTTGATTCCTTCTAGTGTACGCATTCCAGTTATTGTATTCTTCGTTTCTGACTGGTTTGTTTTTATGGCTTCTATGTCCCTTTTTATGCTTACTGTATCCTTGTTGAACTTTTTACTAAGTTCTTTTTAAGCATCCTCATAATCCATGTTTTGAATTCTCTATCTGGTATATTGCTCACCTCCAATTCATTTAGTTCTTTTTCTGGAGTTTTCTCCTGTTCTTTAATTTGAGAAATGTTTGTTTCCTCATTTGGGCTGCCTCTCTGTGTGTATTTCTGTGTATTACATAGATCTGCTACGTGTCACAATCTTAGCTGGGTGGCCTTACGTAGTAGGTGTCTTGCAGGGTCCTGAGGCATAGTCTCCCTGGTCACCTGAGCCAGATGCTCCTGGAGTGTCCCATGGGTGGGTTCTGTGTGCCCCGGTGAGACTGACCATCTGGCTTACTAGCTGCGAGGATTGGCCATGACCACAGCATACAAGCTGCTGTTTGACAGCTGACCCCATGGAATGGGATTTGCCCCAGAAGGCTTGGCGCAGGCTGAGACCTCCCTTTTGGTGTGCTGCTTGTGTGGTTAAGCAGGTGGTGCTCTGTTGTGGTCTGAAGCCCGCCACCAGGTGTGTTGATTTGAGGGTCTCTTGGGAGGGGTTCCCATGCAGACCAAGGTCAGCCACTGCTTGTGACTAGCGTGTAGTTACCTGGTAGGAGCTACAAGGTAATCCATGGTTGGTGGCTGCCTGTGCTGGACCTAGAGGCATGTGGGAGAGGCCATGCTGTGAACCAAGGGCTGCCATCACCAGTACCAAGCCTGGGACAGCTCAGTAAATGGCCCAGCGCACCCCAAAGCCTACTGCCACCTGTCAGCTGCCTGTATGGTTCAGCTGCCAAAAGAGCCTTGGGCAGTAAACAAGTTGAGTAAAGTAGGGTCTCAGGGAGTCATCAGGGAGGGGCAAGTGGTGTTAACCAGGTTAGTACAGATTCAGATTTGGAGCCAGAGCTAAGCTTGGGGCCACTCAAAAGACTCAGAGCACACCAAGGCCAGCCACTGCCTGCCTGGGACCATCAAGAGTTGTCTGAGAAAGTCTGCAGCATAAGCCAACACAGGCTGCCCACCAGCCACAGAAAAAGCCTCCAGTGGTGAGCAAGTTGGGGGCGGGGGGTGAGGTCTGAAGGAGTCAACAGGGTGGGAAGAGTGGTGTCACCAGGTTAGAGCAGATACAGTGATAGTGCCACTGCTGAGCCTGAGGCCACTCAGAAGGCTCAGAGCATATGTAGGCCAGCCACCATCTGTCTGGGGCCCAGGGACCCCTGAGAGTTGTCCAAGTAAGTCTGCAATGTGGGCCAATCCTGGGTGCCTGCCAGCCACCAACCACCTAATACACCTCCTGGTGCACAGGCTGGGTGGGGCAGTATCCAGGGAGTCACCAGTGTGGAGCCAGTGGATTTCACCAGGACAATACAGGTTTATATTTGACCGTGTTGGGGGAGGGCTCAACATAGGAAAGATGGCACCCCCATGCCAGCTACATAGGAGGAGTGATCAACACAGGGATAATGGCAGCTGTCCCTCCAGCCTTTGCCCTGAAGACAGTCAACTCAGTCTCTCCCTATATGTCTCCGGCACCTTCCAAGCTGCTGTCCCTCTGCTGGAGCCCAGGTTGAGGGCCTGAGAATGAAAGAGTCTGTCCACAGGCTCTTTAAGAGGATGCCAGGATTTTCTGCAGCCTCCTATCTCACCTGGATGGATGGAATCCCCACTGATTTTCACAGCCAGATATTGTGAGTTCTCCTCTTATTGGCTCTGGTGCTCCAGGCTGGGGAGTCCAGTGTGGGGCTGGGATGCCTCACTCTTTAGGACGAACCTCTGCAGTCAAGATATACTTCCCAGTTCTCATGTGGGTGTGGAATTAGCCCATTTAGCTTCTCAGCCCCTCCTAACAGTCTCCACGTGGCTTCTTCTTTATATCCTTAGCTATAGGTCTTCTGTCAGCTAGTCTTCAAATGGTTCTCCAGGTTTATTTTTCTACAATTTAGTTGTACATCTGATGTAGTCATGGGAGGAGGCAAGCACAGCGTTTACCTACCCTACCACCTTGACCGGAAAAAAACCTAAATGATAATTTTTAATTAAATAATATTAATTTCCAAAACTAAATGCAAATGTGAGTCTTTAAGAAATTAGCAGTTTCCTAGAAGAAAGGAGTTTGTTTTTCCAGATAGCTGCAAAATTTTCAGCACTCATATGTTCCATTCATTATACTACAATCAAAGGCTTCTCCTGACATAGACCCACAGCAGTTCTCATGGCTAAACCAACCAGAAACAGCCTCTTACTATATTGTGCTATTATGCAAATTTCCTCTTAATGATTCTTCAACGCTATCAGATGTAGCCAAGGAAAAAAGTTCTTAACCTCAATATATATAAATATTCAAAACTAAATTTCTACTATCTTTCTCAAAAGCAAGCACTGTGTCCTAGTCCAGTGCTGGGCACACATAATAGGATTGACTGCCCAAAAAAAAAAATCACAATGTATCAAGTTCACTAATTTAGAAAGAATTTCAAAAAAAATTGATAAGGAAAAGACCAACAAACAAGTAGGAAAATGGCCAAAACATACAGTTTACAGAAAAAGAAAGACAGAACGGCTTTGGAGTATATGAAGTAATGTAAAACTCCACTAAAAATAAGAGAAGTACAAATTAAAACAACACTTAACCACCATCTCTCAACTTTTAGACAGACAATGACCAAAAAGTTTAATAACTCTGTTGGTAATTGTATGGAGAAATAGGCAATATCATATTGCTGGTGGGAGTAAATTGGTTCAACCTCTATGAAGTGCAGTTTGCACAATATATTGGGTAATCTACCCTTAAATACAGAGAATTCCTTTTCTAGGAACTTATCCTATACATATGTTCAAACATGTACAAAATGATATATATACAAGATATTTTACTATAGCATTGTTTGATATAGCAAAGACTGGGAAAAAACTACATGTCCATCAATAGATGACTGCTTAAATAAATTATTATATATCCATTCAAAGAAATATTCTGCAGCCATAAAACTTAATGAGGATTCTCTTTATGTAACAATATGGAATGATTTCAAATCTTGAGTTTAAGAAAAGACACAAGGTGCAAAATCATTTGAAGAAAATGCTACCATTTTTATGAAAAAAGAGGGAGATATATATATAGCCCAGAAGGCCTGAGAATATATTTACAAAACTGATAGCTTTGTTTGCTCCCAAACAGGGGAACTGGATGGCTGAGGAATGGAATGGAAGGGAGATTTTCATTACAAGCCCTTTTGTAATTGCTGAATTTTTTAATCATATGGCTGTAATCCTATACAATAAAATTTAGATTTAAAAAATAAAAAGGACTCCCTAGGTTGAGCATCAGGAGCTCTAATGACTGGTTCTATCTCAGCCTCTATGATTTTAAATCATTTCCTTCTCAGTGACTCATTTTTCCCTTAAAAAAAAAAATAGGAAGTTAGAGTGGCAAACCTCTATGGTCTCCTCTAATTTTATAATTTTAGGCATGTATAAGAAATCATAGTTCAAGGAAAATTGTAAAACAGTACTTTTATGCATTTCACATTTAAAGCTGAATGGTGGCTCTGGCCAACACAATTGTGATTCATTTCTTTATAGTCATACAGAAGAAGCCCAGATTCTGTGCATACAGTCCCACTCTCTTCTTACAAACACATGACACCAACAAGGTCTTTATGGAAATTAGCGATATGCATGCAGAGACCTTGTAACTACATGCAAAGCAAGTAGGTGCCTGCCATTCTCCAACACAGGACTACTGAAGACAGGTGGTTCTCACTTTTTAACACAGCCAACTTAAGACATGCTGAACACCCTAAGGCCCATCCATCTCACCCATTCTTACTATAGTGTACATCTGCTTTATGCAACATAGAAATATGCTAGTCTGTATCTGTGCATATACAACTTAGTGGTGCATATACAAGTTAGTGGTTGACATACATAACTATATATATATATAAAATGCTTATATAATATGTATGTGTTATATAAATATGTTTATGTAATATGTATATACACACATATAATTATGTATATTATGTGTATATAGTAATATGTAATGTGTATATATCTTAAGATAATATATACCATGGGTGCCAAAATAATGTATACACATAACTTGTATTCATCCTTTGTTATTAGTATATATTGAGTATTACAATTTTAATACAGTTTTTTCCGTTTTTAAAATGCGTATACATTTTTTGGCACCCTCTGTATATAATAGGTAAATTAAATATATAATAAGGTATATAATATACACAAGGTCTGATAATTAAGTTTGGGCACTTGTTGCAACGATATTGCAACCTTCTTTGATATCAGAGGGATTATTCATTATGAGTTTGTGCCAACTGGACAAACAGTTAACCATGTTTACTATTTGGAAGTGCTGAAAGGTTGCTTGAAAAAGTTAGACAACCTGAACTTGCACCAACAATTCATGGCTTTTACATCACAACAATGTATCAGCTCACACAGCATTGTCTGTGAGGGTTTTTAGCCAGTAAACAAATAACTGTTTTGGAACACCTTCCCTACTCACCTGATCTGTTCCCCAGTAACTTCTTTCTTTATCCAAATATAAAGGAAATATTGAAAGGAAAACATTTTGATGACATTCAGGACATCAAGGGTAATATGACGACAGCTCTGGTGGCCATTCCAGAAAAAGAGTTCCAAAATTGCATTGAAGGCTGGACGAGGCACTGGCATCAGTACATAGCTTCCCAAAGAGAGTACTTCGAAGGTGATCATATTGATATTCAGCAATGAGGTATGTAGCACTTTTTCTAGGATGAGCTCATGAACTCAATTGTCTGATGTGGTATATAATATATGTAATTTATCATAACGCTATATATATATAAAGTTTTATTATATTAGGTTATATAACCTAAGGTAATAATTTACCTTTAAGTTTACTTATGATGAAAAGTAAGGGCCAAGGACACACTTGTTTCAAATATGCAACACTGTACACTGTAAGTTTAACAAAACAATTCACAATAGTCTAACAGTAATTTATAATTACAAAGCAAAAGCAGCACTAACTAAAAACAATACCATACTCAAGAAAACAGGGATGACATATGAGGATTTCTCCTAGATACTGGGAATTGCAACTATCCACATGGGAACAGGTGCAATTTAGCCACAAATATACTGCATTAGAGCCCGCTAGTTACCTATTAATTTCCCTTTATGAAAGCCAAATTTTAGTCAACTTTAAAAATTTATTTTATAGATTATTGGTAACTAGTCCTCACTCGTTACCTAAAAATGAAAGTCTATGAAACGTGTCATTCACCTCCATTTGCCTCATTTGTAAAACAATATTTATTCCTACCTCAAAGAATTATTTTGAGGATCAAATGATTAAAAAGGTTGTAATTATATTTTATAAACTGCAAAGGGTTTGATATATTTTGCAGGTGTCAATTATTATTATTATTAAATCCTAAGATGGCCCTAGTTGCAATAGCTATGCAACTTTGAGATGCTGTGGACAATAACTGTTGAATTGTTAAAGATCTCAAAGCATCCCTTGCAAGACTGAAGAATTTTGACAAATGTTAATGTTTAGTTGAGCAGTTGAAATTAAAGTTATTTCCAAAACACTGATTAGAAAATTATATATTGAGGGTGAACTGATTTGTATAATATGCATATATTTGGTCAATATAAGCAAATTTCCTAACAAGCGTGGTTTGCTTGTACACTCAATCTGTAGTTTCTGATAAACAACTGTCAAGGAAGCAAAACGAGCCAAAATTCCATATTCTCCGTTTGGGAAATAGGCCCTGTAGACATTTAATAACACATTCCATGTTTTTGAAATCATTATATTAGTATACACAAACTTACCTTCAGGATTTGTTTTAATTACAAATGTTTCATGCATAAAACATGTGGCATCATTTCAATATATTCATTATCCTTTGCCCCATTCTTCAATTCACAAGGCAGGTTTAATTGTGGTATATTCATCAACTCTTCTTTAGTCTTATGACTTCCACAGATATTATTAGTTCAGCTGAAATTTATAGAAAATAGTCCTCTGGCAGGTCACCCCTGATTGGGTTCCACTTGAGAGGACAGTACTAAAATCAATGTACTGGAAAACACGTTAGCCCCAAAGCCACATTAAATCTGTGCACCATCCCGTAGGGCTTTGATTATGGAAACAGATCCATATTTTAATGATAATATTAGGAGCCATAATTCTTTCTCAAATGAAACCCCAAGCAGTCATGCAGATTAGTACAGGTTTAACATTTTAAAACTTTGTTTTTAATCGGGCTTCAGAGGAAATGATTGTAGCCTCCCTGCTTACTTATTCTCCCGACTTCACTAGGGTAACATGAAGCTTAATTAGTTTACATTGAGGTTATTTGCTCCTCTGAAGTTTGCTTCCATGAATGTTAAAGCATTAAATAATTGCAGTGGAAACATTAAAAAAATCTTTTCCCCAAAATCAAAAGAGATTCGAGAAATCCCAAGCTACCTGATGCTGGAGGGATTGAAATGTAATTAGTTGGCAGATACACTAATATTTATTTGAGACGATGGACCAAAAGTTGATTCTGAGGTAAGGAGCCAAAATAAAAAGCACAGAGAGTAAAAATAAAGAGGCAAATTGTAAAGAAAGCTGGAGAACTTCAGGAGAAAAACAAAAATAAGAAGTTATTAGAATTGGGTGGTGGTGTTAAACACCGAGGGCATCTTAGGTGATTTTTTATAATAAGGGTTAGGTGCCCTGAGGAGAAAGAGTCTAATTGAATTGGCGTTCAAGTGGCTGAAAGGAAAGCAATTTTGACCAGCCACCCAAAAGTGGTTTTGAGACCCAGAAAAAAAATAAAAATCCTTTCTTTCCCAATGAGGAAAGATGAGACCAGGGAGAAATAGCTCTGTCCTTATACTAGAGTAATTGTATGGTATCTTTTTTTCCACCAAGACACCTATGACAAATGATGTCTCCATTTAAGATACATCCCCCCGCAAGCACCTAGGATGTTTGACATGTGCAATTTGTCACCACATTTCATCCCTCTCTCTTCAACTTCATAACTGTAATGTGTAACTGTACCATCTTTATGAGATAAACACTCTAATGTGTAGGAAAAGCTAATTATTCATTACTTGGAATATACCTCCCAAACGATTAGACACCTCCGGTTGTTACCACACCCTGGCAAAGGTAAAACAAATTAGGAAGGGTAACTGGAAATTCCTAAAGAAGGCCAACGTATCTGTCTATTTGTCAATAAGCTCCAGAGAGCACCCAGGTTAAAAGAATTTGATATTCCCCAAAGACTCTCTGAATCTGAGTCCTGTCACTCACTACCAATTCTCCATACCCGGAACCGAGATACCTCTACTGAACTCAAAATAAACAAAGTCCAATCCAAATTTTTAAAATTACAACCTATGCATTTTAAAATTTGGAAAGCTTTTTATAATCTATCAGCTTACCCCCATCCCCGGCCCACACACACACACCCAATATAGAATTTTCTAAACAATGCTCTATAAAGGATAGATTGTGAACAAAAAGAACTTGCTTGTGATTTGGATGTGGTAAAACATACGAAATTAAAAACCCACCACAGGGTATTGAAATACACAGAGAAAAATCAAAAAGTCTTTCTCATTTCACATCTTTTAGGAAGTTTATTTTGTGCCTATCTTCCTTATCTGAGATGTAGTACTTATTGTAGTTACTATTCAGACTGGCATTGAATCACATACTCCCCACAAGTTTATTTAATTTTTCACCCTTGCCTTATCTCTCCAATTAGATTGCAAATTCCAGATAATCAGGATAGTATCCCTCTCAGCCCTTTGGGCAATGCCAGGCACCAATAAGCCATTCTGTTAAATTCCTATAATTAATTAAGCAAATTTTATTAATTCCTACAATTCTTTAACAATGTTTTCTTGCTATCTATTATTTCCTATAAATTTATTTAACTGTTATTACAATTAAAGTAAAACAAAACAAATATGGGTGTGTGTGTGTGTGTGTGTCTGTGTGTGTGACACCTAAAGGCAACTGCCAGATGTCATAAACTGAGAATTTAAAAAAATATGTCCTCCTTTAATCAGAGGAGGTTACAGCATCAAAAACTAAATATGCTTTTAATCTTGGACAGCAACTGCTTTTAGCATGGGAATGTTGCTGAGCTCTTAAGATAAATAGAAAAAAATGCACATCTGAATATAAAGAATCTTTTTGCTCTATATATCAAGTTGTGTTTATTTTATATGGCATTCTGATGGTTTCCTTTTGCATCTGTTTTACTATTGAAAGTATCTTCTTACTTCTAGTGTCACTTCCTTAAGAAAGCTCTTATCAAGATAAGTCTGAATAAATATAAATCTAAGCAAGACAACTTAGAGTAACTTAATGTATAAAAATTTGCTTTAACAGCCACATTATTAAATTCAAAATTAAAGATGAGTAATACCTAATCATATGTCCCTGACCAGTTTTACAGAAATCCCCACCTAGAAAACAGTATGAAAGCCAGCAACTTGATTTCTAATGTTGTGCTCATTAGAGGGGAAATTACAACGTGAAAAAGAGAAAAAAAAGAAAAAAGAAAAGCCATGTGTCAGTAACCTAGATTCCTCAAAAAACAGAGAAAAATATTAGGTTATATCAATGTTTCTCAACCCTTGCTAAAAGCTGAAAACTGAGACGCTTGCATGAATACCAATGTTTGGCTTCCAGCCCCAGAGATTCTAAGTTACTTTGTCTGGGAGGATCCCAGTCATCTGTCATTTAAAAGTTCCTCAGATAACGGCTGTACCAGTCTGCATTCCCACCAACAGTGTATGAGGGTTCCTTTTTCTCCACAGCCTCTCCAACATTTGTTATTATTTGTCTTGTTGATGATAGCCATTCTGACTGGGGTGAGGTGATATCTCATTGTGGTTTTGATTTGCATTTCTCTGATGATTAGTGATGTTGAGCATTTTTTCATATGTCTATTTGCCATTTGTATGTCCTCTTTGGAGAAATGTCTCTTCAAGTCCTCTGCCCACTTTTCAATTGGGTTGTTTGTTTTTTTGTTGTTGAGTTGCATGAGTTCCTTGTATATTCTGGATACTAGCCCTTTATCGGAGGCAATGTTTGCAAAAATCTTCTCCCATTCAGTTGGTGGCCTCTTTATTTTCTCAATGGTTTCTTTTGCTGTGCAGAAGCTTTTAAGTTTCATATAGTCCCATTCGTTTATTTTAGCTTTTACTTCCATTGCCTTTGGAGTCAAGTTCATAAAATGCTCTTTGAACCCAAGGTCCATAAGTTTAGTACCTATGTTTTCTTCTATGCAGTTTATTGTGTCAGGTCTTATGCTTAAGTCTTTGATCCATTTTGAATTAACTTTGGTACATGGTGACAAATAGCAGTCCAGTTTCATTCTTTTGCACGTGGCTATCCAATTCTCCCAGCACCATTTATTGAAGAGGCTGTCTTTGCTCCATTGTATGTTTTTAGCATCTTTGTCAAAAATTATCTGTCCATATTTATGTGGTTTGGAAGGCAGTGTGGAGGATTCTCAAAGAATTACGAATAGAATTGCCATATGACCCAGCAATCCCTCTTCTGGGTATCTACCCAAAAAATTTGAAAACATTTAGAGATAAAGACACATGTGCTCCAATGTTCATTGCAGCTTTGTTTACGGTGGCCAAGACATGGAAACAACCAAAATGTCCTTCGATAGATGAATGGATAAAGAAGTTGTGGTATATATACACAATGGAATACTATTCGGCAGTAAGAAAAGATGATATAGGAACATTTGTGACAACATGGATGGATCTTGAGAGAGTAATGCTGAGCGAAACAAGTCAGACAGAAAAAGCAGAGAACCATGTGATTTCACTGATATGTGGTATATAAACCAAAAACAACAAAAGAACAAGACAAACAAATGAGAAACAGAAACTCATAGACACAGACAATAGTTTAGTGGTTGCCAGAGGGTAACGGGGGCAGGGGGTGGGGGGTGGGAGATGAGGGTAAGGGGGATCGAATATATGGTGATGGAAGGAGAACTGACTCTGGGTGATGAACACACAATGGGATTTATAGATAATGTAATACAGAATTGTACACCTGAAATCTATGTAATTTTACTAACAATTGTCACCCCAATAAATTTAATAAAATAAAATTTAAAAAAAAAGTTCCTCAGATGACTGTAATGTGCAACCAGAGTTGAGAACCATTGGATTAAATGACATGAGATTACAAATAAGCTTTCGAAAAAAAATTCTTACATTTTCCCTCTGTCTATTCCCAGTGCTAATTTGGGTAAAGTTTAAACTACCCTTTAAGTCCAACCTGCTTTATTTAGACATAAACAAAAAAATACAAACAAACCCTAGGTTTCCCATGAAAACCATCTGTCAAAATTATACTATGTGCAACTAGAGCCAAAATAGTAAAGACTAAGTTTATAAATAATGTTAACTCTTTAATTATACTGCATCTCCATGACTCTTTGTGTCTGAAGTGATAAAAGTTAAATCAATCTAACTGAAGTGAAAGAAAAGGGGGGACTGGATTTATCAGCTAATAATTGGAAAGGACCATAATAGATTACTAACCACACTAGATCCAGGGCCCCATGTCACCAAGACTTGCTTTCTCACTCTCTGTCATACTCCCTTCTTCCCACTCTTAGTTCTGCTTCTCTCTAGATGTTGGTCTCATTCTCTCGTCAAGGAGTATCCATGAAGTGATAGGACCGCCAGGTTCACATCTTTGCAGCATTCTAACCTGAAAAGCAAAAGATGGTCTTTCCTGCTTGTCCAAGAAAAAAAAGTCCCACACAATTACTCTGATAGCCCTGAGTTGGATCACAAGCCCATTCTAAATATCTACAAATATATCACTTGACAATCAACTTGAGTTTTAAAACATCAATGGGAATGAACATCATAAAGAAGTAGAAAGAGTAGAAGACCAATCTGAAGCACTCTAAGTTTTTCCTGGAGCAAAATAAACCTTACAGAAGATACAGTAGTTGAATTACAGAAATACTCAAAGGTCATATCTAGAACAGACTTTTATCTTAAAGGGATTAATTTAACTTTATTCTGAGAGCTAAGAGGGCCACAAAAAGATTTCAGCAGAGAAATGAGATGATCAGAATTGTTTTATTAAGATTACTTTTACATGTGGGGATAGGCTGAAGAGAATGCATTTTTTAAATAGAAACCAGTCAGAAAGATATTGCAGTTATCCACATGAAAAGAAATCTAAACTTACTAAGGCAATGACAAGACAGTTAGAAACATGAAATGGACTCAAGACATTTTAAGGAGGTGGTATCTACAGTAACTAGATTTTGTATGAAGTGCCCAGAATGGGAGAGGATTCAGGATGACTCACTGATTTCTGACTTGGGAAACTTTGAGGAAAGTGATGCTAATAACTAAGAGACTTCAGAAATAGAAGGAGATATGGAAGGAATCGATTATAAATTCAGTGTAACATATTAAACTAGAGTTGTCTATGGGATAAAAATAGAGGTCAATTCAATTTATTCCGTGATTTCCACTGTAAGATCAACTTTAATCATAAAGTCATGGTGTTATATGGTTAGTGCATAAATATATTAAAGTCACTACTCAGGACAAAGGTAGAACTAGGAGCAGTGAGCAGGGTGGAAGCCATATGACATTTTTAATAAATGTGGAGGAGGGGCAAGTTAGCAAATAACCCCAACTAGAATGGTGCATAGGGTATTCTAGCCATATTGCTAGAGCCCCAAAGGAAGTCCAGCATAAGAGGAGTAAAAACAGTTTTGAAGTGGCAGTAAGGACAAAATGGATGCTGACCTCCCCACTTCCCAGGTCTGAGGTTCATAACACTAAAGAGGAGTGCAATCAGGTAGCCCGGATGCTAAGGGGATGAGGAATTTGGAGGCAAGCCAGGTGCTCTAGGGAAGATGTCTTCCCTTTTCATTCTCCAGTATCCAAACCATAGGTAAGGGCAAAGGCTTTACCTTGGGAGGAAAGAAGAAAGCAGGCCGAAGAAGGAGCAGACTCTCCTTCCCTCACCCCTGTAAAGGGGCCACTCATATGCCATTTAAGTTCAACTAACTCCATGTCCCACACTCCACCCTGATGCAGTCACAGAAAGGTGCAGTCAACTTGAGAAATTCTTTAAGGCACAGGCAGAAGTTTAAATGATAAGTAGGACATGAGATATATTGTAAACATTAAGTATTCCAACATATGATATCCCCTAAGCATCAATCGGATAGAAAAGGACTCCCAATATTCACTTCATGCCTAAAGGCATCATTTTCTGTCATGTGAGTGCATTCTTTTGTCTGCTCTAATTTAACAATTTGGGCAAGGGCAAGTGACTGGGAATAGAGAGGTATGACAATTTGAAAAACAGCAGCTGGTATAATTGTAAACATAAAATGTCAGTAGTTTTTAACTCTAAAATATTAATCTCCACATATGTTTTATTAATAAACTAGAGAACATGGATGGCTGAGTGTCCAATGGTAGCAGTGACAGAGGTTGTGACTCAGTGCCTGGGTTAGTAAACAGACTAACCCAGTGCCAGATTTGGGCTGTGATTCCAGCTGTAGTTGCCCAGCTTCACTCAGTTCCTGCCAATTTTCTGAGCCTGGTTCTCAAGATTTCCATTATTGAATTATCTTCCATTATTGGATATCTCCACAATAATTTTTTTTTTCTGCTTAAGTTAACCAAAGTTGGTTTCTGTCATTTGCAACAGCTACAGTTAACAAGCACTTACAACGGTAAAATGGAGGGTGCAGTATGCTAGAGTCCCTGGCTCTGTTAAGACCCTTAAATGGTAGTATTCAGAGTTTCTTAGGGTTTCTAAACATAAAAGCAATAGATCAAAGGAGAAAACTGATGTGACAAAATGAAAATTAAAATATTTCTATGTCAAAATATACCATAACTAAAACTAAAAGGCAAACCAAAAGAATACATAAGAAAATGTCAAGGTATCCCAGGGCTTTCCAAATCTAGGAATATCTCTTTTCTCTGGTCAATATTATGTATTGATTGTTTTCATCCTCATGAGAAATAAATTATAAGAGGCAAATCTTGTCAAAAGATTTTACTCTCTGTTTCTTATTAAATGTAGGGCCTGCCTGCACAATTCATACCCTCAGCCTAAAGGTGAGATTCTACTACCACGTAAGCATTCCTGAGTTTGAGAGATGGTGAAACTCCCTTAGCAATGATGATAATCCTTGACCTCGAGAGAGTTAAACCTCCATGGGTGTGACAATATTCTTATCAAGGCAAGGCAGATGTTAGAGGCAGGGTTAGGAAAGGGATAATGTTCCCATCCTATTAATTGTTTCACTCAGGCCAGAAGTTATTATTTCAATTGTATATCTAGTCATAATTTTCTTTTATCTTACATGGACTACTGAAGGAAACATATAGAAAACAAATAACCATGATGGCTACATGAAATGGCCTTTAGCAGGAGATGAGTAAACCATCCATGTTTTCTCGTGTTGATTACATAGCCCATTTCTGGGAAGGGAACAAAGGCAATAGTTGCCTCACTTCTGCATAGCAGGTCATGGTCACAGCAATCTAGTCATCCCATCTGATTCCCATGAAAAGGAAAAATTATTCATGGGTGTAAATTCTCTTGGAACCTTGTCCCAAGTTTCTCCCTATTTATATGAAATCACTTATGTCTCTGCATTTTGGACTCAGCTTCATTCCTAGAGCAGTAAACTTACATATAACTGATTATGATAATTAATATGTCAAACTCCAAGGAGCTCAGTTTTGAAACTGTGGAATCCTTTGTCATGATGAGCAGCTCTGTTAATCTGGAGGATTCCAGCATGTAGGAGGTCCAAAGGCACAGTAGAAATGCTGGCAAAGAGGGCAGTGGAGGGAAGAGTTTGAGAGGAAAGGGTTGCAGCACAGAGCCAAGTTGGAATAAGCACACTGGAAACGGCACAGGCCTAAAGGGGCTGACATTTCTGGGACATGAAAGGTGATAAGAGCTGAGAGGTAAATTGAGATGAACGAGTCATGGTGTGACTGGAATGCATCACAGGTTACTGTGCTGAGACAGAGTAAAGTATTGAGTGTTGCCTTTGTTATTGTAGTCCAGGCAGAAATCTCTAACCTACAGAGGACTGATCTGATCTGGGCTCTCAACTGAACGCTGCAAACAAAAACAAAAAATTCCTTGTTTTATGGTTTCACAAATTACAGCTGCCAGTGGACTGGGTTGTCAGGTGAGAGTGAGGCCCATATCAGAATGGAAGTAACCAACATTCTGGTGACCTTTCAAGGAATCAGAACGAAATGACATCAAAGTGATGCTCTCTGTTCTCAGACTCACATGACTCCTGTTCTACTTTTATCTTTACACATAATTATTTAATCAGTTTGCTTCTATTCTATACTCTGTTAATCTGGCAATTATAAGTTTCAAGCCCAAAAGGCCCAGGACTTTGTCTGTGTTGTTCCACACCATATCCCTAGCATGTAGCACAGTGCCTGGTAAGTAGGTATATAGTAAATGTTTATTGAAGTAATGAATGAGATTATCGACCCAAGTGCCAAGCACTCTATCATCATATCTCTCCCTTTATGAAGAAGTACAGAAAAATTCAAGAGAAAAATTCTAAATTATTCTCATGTGATTTTTTTTTTAGGCCCTTTTTCTTGGATATGGACAAAACTGTTGTCATAGATTAAGGACTTAGAGCACACTTTAACAATTGAAATTACAAGTAGGATACTAAAAATTATAAAAATAAAGTATATAAGTATATGAAATCTCCTAAATTTCACTGAGGTGGGAACCAGTTCCAGATGTTCATTTCATCCCTATGGGCACTACATTTCTATCAGTTGAAAGCACTCTTTGCTATATTTGGGCAGGAGGTGTTAGTTGGGAGGTGAAGGTATTGATATATGACTATCAGAACAATAGCAGTTGTATAATTTTAAACAGAAATGTCTTGACATTTACAGAATAAAGTTTTCTAAATATTAATTTCCACAGATACCTGAGCAATAAACTGTGGAACACTGGAAAAAACATTACATGAAAAACTTGAATTATGACAGAAGAAATTCAGCAAAATTCTAATTAAAGTATACTTTGCATAATAACAATTTTTACCAATATATATGTTTTAGCAAATGCTGTGAATGCTTTAGAGAAATGCGGCACAGATTTGTAGCACTTAAACATTTCAGAAAATAATTCCTTTTAAGTACCAAAAATGACTAATACTCCCCTAGTATTGTAAGTTCTACCACTTTAGAAACTAAACTATTTGGAAATTATACATTTACAATTCAGCTAATATTATATAGGACAGCTTGTGGAGTTATTCAAATAATTAACTTTCTTTAGTTAATAAATATGAAAGAAAACAATTTTACTTAGGATTTTTTTCCCCCATGAAGAAAGTATGAGAGTCTAATCTTTCAGTAATCTGCCCATCTTTAACTGTCTTCCCATCTTTCTGTTCCACTGAAGTGACTTTTTCTCAGGAAAGTCATGAAAATTATTGCAAAATTATATTTTCCTTAATATTTCAACAGTATTAATCCTTTCCTTCTAAAAAACTTTCTTCCATTTGAGAAGAAAGAAGTGTGTTTGAGACCCACTGTCTATAGGTAAGACAATAGACAAGTCACTCAAGCTCTCTGGGCTGCGTAGGTAAAAGAGGAATAATCGTGTATACCCTACAGGGTTGTTATGAGGAAAAATAAGACATTGTATGTAGCAGTTCTTTGTATACTATAAGGCTTTATAGACACATTAATGCATTATATTTGGCAACTAAAATTTGGCTTATTCCATCAAAGATCTCTTTTCTACATTCACCTTCTACTTTAATGCAAATATCTCCAATCCAGCGTTAAATATACATATTGAGTTCCTTCCTACATATTTTATGACGCACTGTGCTTGGAGCTAAAGACCCAAAAAAGGAATAGTCAAGGAGGAAGGAGAAAATTGTATGGGCTCAGCTGTCCTATTGTATTTACAGAATAGAACAACCTTGAGATGTGTACAAGCATAATCAAAATGCTTGACATTTTTTCCCTAAGCTTGATTTCTCATTTTTCTCTCTTCATGTTCATTCACTTGCTGAATTTTAAGAAAGGTGAGAGAGAAAACATATATTTCATTTAATTAAAAGCTTTCACAGCACTGAACTTGCTATAGAACATTGTACCCTCAGAGACAATAAACCATCCTTCCCAGAAATATGTTTTTAAAAAAAATCAGTGTGATGTAATATCAAACATATTTCTTAATCTTAGTAAATGGAAAGGTTGACAGAATCTCTGAAATCCCTGATTCCTCCATGAAGGGCCTAACTTCATCAGAGACCCATAAGAGCATGTTCCTGGTCCTAAGGCAGTAATACCTCATCTATTCAGGTAAGCTTGGACAGACTGAGTGTAAATGCAGACTACCTTGCCAAGGCGAGAGTCAGACTTTCCATGCATCCTCTGAAACTAGCCTAATACCTGCTAGGCTTTCCAAGGGTGAAAGTGAAAGCGGAGATAGGCCCCGCCCTTCTTACCAGCCATACTGGAAAGAGAAGAGAAAGCAATGGAAAGGAAGGGAAGGAAATGGCAGAGGAGAGGAAGAGATCCAAAACAGAAGACCACTTCCAATAAAAATCATGTCAAGAAAAAAAGTACTTTTAACTCTTTATACTTCCTTCTGAAACTTTCCCCTTTAGGCCAAATTCTAGTTGTATGCACCTGAGGACTTCATTACAGATCAGAGTTACTTTTCCCTAGAAAGGAGGAAAGAGCAAGCATGAGTTCCTTGAGCCCACACAAAGTCCAGAGAAAGTCACTAAAATACCTATCTAACCATTTCAATCATGTTTTCTTTTATAAAATTCAGTCCTGAATTTGTCAAAATGATCAAACCATTCACAAAGGGAAAATATAAATGGCTATTTTTTTAACTTGCATGCAATAATTATTTGGATCTGCCCATATCTGCTATGTCCATTAAGCTCGTTTCTAGTTTCATTTTTGGTGAGCTAAGAGAACACAAACCTCTCCCTTTTAAATCCCCCGAGTACCTCACAAATGCAAATTTAATGAGTTGAGTTGGGTCAAGATTCATACTGGCCTTTGGAGAATAATTACTACCAAGATGATATCAACAGAAAGAAAACGCCATATGCAATCCTATTGAAACCATACTTTATCAGAGCTGGAAGGAACCATGGATTTCATTCACTCTAGTGTTTTGTAAACTGGGCTCTGTACTGCAGTAGAGAAGTTTGGAAATTATTGAGAGATAAAGGTCTGGCTTAATGGACAGGGCTCTGCTGCCCATCCCTTCCCACCCCTAACTTTCACCTTTATCTCACCTCTGAGGTTACTGTTCAGTTTTGTTTTATATAAGAAAAGAGTTCCATTGCTGACCATAAATTTGAAAACTAACAGACTGCTCATTTTACTGGCAAGGAAAGGTTCAGAGAGATAATCTGCCCAAGCTGCTTAATGACATAGTGAAATGAACTCAAGTCTTCCCATTTTGTGATGCTATACTACCTCCTCTCCAAAGACATCTTAACAGAATCGACTACACAGAGACAGAGAGAACCTGTGCACACTTAACATATTTGTTTCTAACTCAAATATTTTTTGCTATTTTATTTTTACAAAATACTACTTGTGAATAAAAAATTAAATTGAGTCTCTCTCTAATAAAGTACCCACTAGCCACATAATTTAAATTTTAATTAATTAAAATGAAATAAAATGAAACATCCAGTTCCTCAATCATACTAGCCATATTTCAAGCATTCAATAGCTACATATGACTACTGTTTGGACAGATATAGAACAGTTCCATTATTGCAGAAAGTTCCATTGGAAAGTGATGGTGTAGACAGTATCCCAGAAATGTCTAAAGAAAACAGCATTTGATTCATGTGTCAAAAATGCCACCAAGAGACACTAATCACCTCAACTCAGCATTATAATCCCTTTCAAAGAGTAATAGGACAAGACACACATTTTATTCCACACTTTCTTCTATTTAGGTGAAGTACAAATATATGTCACACAAAAACTTTGGAATTAATCCTGTCACACTTCTCAATAGAATAAATTATATTCAAGAGAAGTTCACAGGAGAAAAATAATTTTTCAACTGTAATTGTTAATATTTCCTTAACATAATTTTTATATGAGTTATATAAAAAATGTAAAAATCATTGCCAAGCTTTTTTTAATAGGGTTAGGTGAGAAATCTAGGATATCTGACACGTGAGATATTGGAACTTGATATTGGTACTTTAAGTTCATTATTAAATATTCTCTATAAGAATCAATCAAAGTAAAGTAGATTTATTATTTTTATAATTTAAGAGGAAATGCTTAGAGTAAAATATATTTCATGATTATATACTTTTTGGCAATACTCTAAAGGACAACACAGCATTTGAGAAAATAATATCACTATTAAAAAGATTTCAGTTTAATATTGAACCTGGCCCCAAGGTGAGTCAAAATTGCTTCAGAAATTCTTTGGGAGCATAGTAAAAGATAAACTAGGTCTTTTAGAGTCAAAAGCATCTCAAAATGGAATTCAATGAAAAAGAAATACCCTAAGATAAAAATGATGCAGTGACAGAAAGAGGAGCTGGGAAATTTTACAGCAAGGCCTTGTTTCCTGGCATTAATAAGTTTTACTTAAAGGTGAACGTAAAGTTTAGCACCTTTATTATTCTTACTAGAACTCTCACGTGTCAGATATCTGTCTTACTAAACAAGGAAATAATCATAAAAACAGAATTATGATCTGGTATTGCAATATGAAAATGCCCATTTTAGGTAATGTTCTTATGAAAGTATGTAAAACAGGTTTCCTATGCAGTTAGTCATTATAAGATTCCTTTATTTAGACTATTTAATGATTTACTCTATCAGCAAACCTTTATGATGTACATGCAATGTGTCAAGCCCTGCAGTAAGTGCTAGAATACAAAGATAAAGCTGCTATGGTTCTTGCCCTCAAGAAGTTCAGTTTATTTGGGGTGACAAAACTGCAAATAGACAATACAGTAGTAGTAGTAGTAGTAATAGCAGTTATTGAGCAATAATTATGTGTCAACTTACACTACCATAAATGCTATGATAAAGCTATAAAAAGGGTGTATAAGACAGGGTACCTAATCTAGAGGAGGGTAAGGGAGGTCCACCAGTGAACATGAAGCATAAACTCATCCTGAAGAACAAACTTGAATTAGCCACAGAGAAGGAGAATGGCCTTCAGAGAGAGTGAGGAGGCAAGAGAACTTAGCAGGTTCAAGGGCAGAGGAAGGGTCTTGGGAAGAGCCAAGTAGATGCTTACTTTACCACTTGGAAAGGACAGGTGGCCAGAGGAAGGCTAACAGTGATAGGAAGTATGGCTGGAATCTAACTGCTTCTATTTGGAACAAACTACAATCCTGGATGGTGTCAAAAGCTTTGTGATGCTTCAACCTGGCAGTTTGGTCTTTGGGCTTGGAGGCTGGCTTCTGGTGAAAGCCCTAAATAGAAAAGCAGTCTAAGGACAAGGACACTCAGCCATCAGCAGTCTGTTTTAAGTGCTCTAGACCACCAGGTGCTGAACCTCAGGTGTGGCTGGAGCTTTCACGACAGTGATCGGAGCAACAGCATGGCTAAGGCTCAGTCTTCAGGTAGTTCCCATGTGTGTTCTTCAGGCACAATAAATCTGGTTTTCCCTCCAGATGGAGCTGGCTTGAACCATTTCTTAATGTTATATTTTCAAAAATTGTGCAAACTGTTGGGGTAACCAACCATTCTGGTTGGCTCAGCACTACCCCAGTTTTAGTGCTTCATCTTGAGAGACCCCTGAGTTTCAGGTACAGCTGGCTGGCATCACCTTAGTAGCTTAAAATTGGTCATGGTGGGAGTAGTTACATCATGAAAATTGGCAAACACTATAAATCAGGGCCAGGCTTTCCCCTCTCCCTACTCCACAGCTGGTTTTTAAACATTTCCCAGCATGCCACTGTTTTCCTCCCTTTGCTGTCAACATTTATTTATTAAAAAAACAGTATCATCAGGTGTTTTTCTGAGGTCAGACAATATTGCCACAGCTTCTATAATCTGTTGTATGAGCTTCAGGCTCTAAGAGTTCCTATTTTTACCTTCACTGACAATGGAAGGGATAGCACATTGAGACTGGAAAGAGCCTCTGGCTGCCTGGACGTTGGTGGGACAGGGGGTGAGGGAGAGGAGAGGTGAGGAGGCTCTCAGGCGTCTCCACCCCCAGCAACGAAGGGCAGCAACTTCAGCAGAAAGACAGGACCGCCAGCCGACTTCCTTCCTGTTCTTTATTTCTGACAACTCTTTACCTTAGTTACCTCACTCATATCTTAAACTGTTAAATCTCTTACTTAGCTTTATCTCTCAATTCTTTATTTAATCTATCATGTACCCCAGTTTCAGCTTTTTATCTAACTTTACTTTTCTCTCAGTTTTATTCTTTTACTTTTGTCCTTATTTCATTTTAAAATTATTAATGCTATTGCTGGAATTTTGTCTTTTCTCACTTAATTCTTTCGCCTTTCCATTTGTTGTTTTAAGCTTATGCATTCTTTATTTATTTTCTACTATATTAACTCTTTCATATTTTTCTAGAATGCAATGTTACCATATTCACATTTCAATATTTTTCATTGACTTATCTAGACAGAAAGGAGTGTGAACAACATAATCTAGCAAGATTCCACATTAGACTCCTGGCAGCTTGGAGGCTTTCTCCTTCCTGCCCTGAGCACATCTCTACTCATATCCCCAATTCCTTCAAGAACTGTACCTGTGCTCCCAGAAACTCATCCCTGAGCCCAGTTCAAGATGGCTTGGCGAAGCACACTATGTTTATTTCCCTGGGGACTTTAAATACAACGCACACCACACAGTCCATTTGTTACAAATGTTGCCTGCCAATATTTCAAACTGTCACACTCATCATTTGCTAATCTATGGTTTCCAAAATAAACAGACAATGGGTTTGGATCAAACCGAGATAATCACATGTCATGAGCCAAGAGATCTCCATAGGAAGGGACTACTTCCTGTTTCCATCCTAGTTTTTACCAGGATGTCACATTCTTCTTGAAGAAACTTTATTTAAACCCTTGGGGTCAGGCTCTTTCCAGCTCCCTTGATCATGGAGGGATAAAAAAGCAATCCAAAGCAAAGGTTATTCCACAAATAACATGATTTAGAGTAGCATTTGTACTTTGCCCTAGTGGATGGTTCTTAACCTAAGGCATAGAATCCAGTGCTTGGAAGCTCAGGCCTCCCAGAAAGGGTGGCTCTGGAGGTAACAGAGTAGCTCCTCTCACTTTCCTTCTCAGTTTCAGCTGACCTGGCGCTCCTGGTTGGAGTGTAGAAGTAGGAGGCTACATTCTTTTGATATCCTGTTCGTTAGGGGCACTTGAAACACTGCCTTAGGTACTTCCAAGTAGAAAGAAAGGTTGCTCTTTCTTCACATGCTGAGAAATTGAAAATAACTTTAAATCAGAATTAACTGCAAAATAACACCAAAAATGTAACTCTGTCCTTCCAAATACCTATTTTTCAAAGACTTCCAGGTAGCTAAAATAATTCTAACTACATTATTAGGGTGTCACAATAATAAAAAATAAAAAATTCAACTAACTAGTTTATGAAGCATTTCCTTATGAATTTTTCCTTCAAACTTGCCAATAACATTACAAAATTGGTCTTACCTCCTACTGAGATATTCTTATAGGTAGAAATGAGATTTGTAGGTCAACCTCCTGACTCCAAAATCCCATGCTTTTCCATTGTGCCACACAAGGGCCTACTCTCTCTGAAGAATTAAGAATTGGGTGCAGCTATTTGTTACCAGAAGCCTATTCATTTTAGTTTCAGGTCAAGGCTGAGTTTCCAGGGGATACAAGACTGGATGACTGACCTCCTGGTAAGGAGGTCTTCTCAAGTACATCACGAGGCAATAACAAAAGGAGAAAGTAGAGACAGAGTAAATTCAGAGATGGGTATGAAACAAAAGTGTTTCTAAACAACACCCAACCCGTTGCTATAGCACCCTAATCATATGTCCCATAATAAAAATGTTACTACAAAAAAAGAAAATTACAAGCCAATGTCCCTGATGAACACAGATGCAAAAATCCTCAACAAAATATTAGCAAACCAACTTCAGCAATACATTAGAAGAATCATATGGGACAAACAGGATTTATTTCAGGGATACAAGGATGGTTCAATATACGCAAATCAACCAATGTGATATACCACATAAAGAAAAATGCATAAATATCTTATGATCATCCCAGACGCAGATCATAAGGGTTTACTTCCCATAGTGTTGGGAAGTAAACCAATATTTAATTTCTCATATTGTTGTGATTCTAAGTAATCTGCTTCTCTAAACTTCTGCATCACTTTCTGTCTGTTCCACAGCTTAGTGTTTGACTGTATGCTGTGGTTTGTTATGCTCTAATGGTTTCTTGCATGTCGATTCAATTGAATTCAAAGATACTTGAAGGCCAAGAGTCAGTTCATTCAATCACTAAGTACTGGCAGTTCCAGGTACACTGGTAGGAGAAACATAAATAAAAATGTATCTTACCTCCCATAATCTATGGAGAGAGAAGATAGTCTACTATTAAGGAAATAAAAACAGCCACTTATAGAATAAACAAACCATTGTCTGCTTACATGAAAAATGTAAGGAAAAACCTATCTGGATAATCTATATATGTGAAAGGGGGTCCTAAAAGCAGAATAAAAGCTTTCTAAAAAATATAAAAGTGGGTCATGAAATAAGCACTGCCAGGAAGACTATAAATAAAAAGAAATGAGCACACATATATAAAATACCTTCTAGGTACCAGGGCCATGCTAGGCACCTTTGCATATGTTATTTCACTTCATTCTCATAATAATCCTGTAAGGTCCAAAGATCAGTCTTCTTAATCCTCAGAAAACAGGGTAACATTGTATAATTATTCAAAGTCACTCAAAAGCTAAATATCAAGACTCAATACAAATCCAGCTAATTCCAAAGCCTGTTTTTTCCTGACAAAGCAAGGTCCATGACCAAAAGCAGAGAATCCTAAATTCAGGTAAGTAAATAGTCCAGTTTGATTAACAGTCATGGGGTATATGTAGGTAATGTTGGGAGAAGCTACAAATCAAGCTGGGTACCATATGTTTATCTTTAAATATATTGAACAAAAATGATTTTAATACTGCAAAGAACCATTCACCTTAGCTGTCATCCAAAGTTATCCCATTGTACTATTAGCTATTTGATAATTAGGCCAAAGCCTAATCAGAAAAAGCAGATGAAAACTTTCTCTCAGGCTCACCACTTCAACAGATCAATTTGTGTTTATATGGACCCAGGGATTTGGACTGATACTGAAAAAGTCCAAGAGGTTCCACTCTAGTTCACAGAAGCCACAAAAGATCTAGGTTAACTCTTAGGAATATTTAGGGGGAAAGGCTGGTTATAGAATTATCATGGTATTCTGACTTGCTTTCAAGCTAGAGCAGACTGGTCAGAAAAGCCATGAATTTAATTAAGACCCTCTACGGAGTTCTGAGTTGCTTCACACATCCAAACACGGATAACAAACAGATCACCACAGTGCATAAAATAATTTGCACCTGTATTTACCTTAATCTCTCCCTTCTAACCATTGAATAGCCTCCTTCAGGTCGAAGTCTGTATTTTGCAGAAGAGCTTCCTTAAAATGTGAACTTAAAATGGCTAATCTGATTGAGGAAAACACAATTGCATAGCTTATCTCAAAGGGCATAGCAGCTCATCTAATTCTAAGGGATTCTGAGTTGCACTCAAGCTATCAGTTTCAAATAATGTCACTACAATCTCTAATGAAAAATATTGTGTTAATAACCCAAGACTGGTGATATTATGTATTAACATTAAGAAAGGCACGTTTAGATGATTATACCTGAATCATTCTAAATTTGTTTCAGGCCACACAATGGATCCTCTGATTAGTAGCTAATGAGTCTATTATTAAGATCATTAGTAAACATGGTACAACATAAAATGCCTAAATTTAAGAATCAGCATAGAACTTGAGTCTTGGTTATCATTTATTAGTCATGTCAGCTAGCCTCTATGAACTGTTTCCTCACTATAACTACAACTTCATAAGATTGCTTAATAATGAAGTGACATATTTAAAGTAAAAGAGTTCTGGGGCCGGCCCAATGGCTCAGGCGGTTGGAGCTCCGTGCTCTAACTCTGAAGGCTACCAGTTCGATTCCCACATGGGCCAGTGGGCTCTCAACCACAAGGTTGCCAGTTCGATTCCTCGACTCCGGCAAGAGATGGTGGGCTCTGCCCCCTGCAACTAAGATTGAACACGGCACCTTGAGCTGAGCTGCTGCTGAGCTCCCGGATGGTTCAGTTGGTTGGAGCACGTCCTCTCAACCACAAGGTTGCCGGTTCGACTCCCGCAAGGCATGGTGGGCTGCACCCCCTGCAACTAGCAATGGCAACTGGACCTAGAGCTGAGCTGCGCCCTCCACAGCTAAGACTGAAAGGACAACTTGACTTGGAAAAAAGTCCTGGAACCACACACTGTTCCCCAATAAAGTCCTGTTCCCCTTCCCCAATAAAATCTTTTTTAAAAAAATCTATTTGACACTTAGAAGAAGAGACCATTTATTTAAAAAAAAAAAATTCTGGTAACCAGAGAAGTATTCCAACAATACTGCGGCATTTCCCAGGTATGTAAGCCGGTGGTGCATAATGAGTTGAATGAGGTGAGTTGCACAGCATCTTCAGGAAAGGGAAGGCCCTTTAAGGTGATTATAATCCTCTGAATCACAATCAGTAGAAAGCCCAATGTCGCACTGAAGCTGAATACATAACAGTTCACTAAAGCTATGACTCTAGGGTACCAAGCCTGAAAGGGTAAGATTTGGTGTCCTAGGATTTTCTGGTAAGTATGAGTCTGAGAGAGAATTTGGAGGACTAGAACAAGACAAGGTTAGATAGAGCCTACAACAAAGGAACAGCAAAGGTAGCAACTACAGCTAGGCCTGGACCTGAATCATGGATTAGCCTCTCTGTCTTCCACCAAGACCACCAGCCCACAGCATTATTGGCCTCCCTGAATGTTGACGTCCAAGAGGAGAAACCTATTCTCCACTGGTGACTTTCAGGCCATCTGAAGAAATAGGCCTTATTTACTTGGTCTATACCTGTCAACTGAAAAATCCCTTGGGTGGCTGGTTTTAGTCAGTTCCAGGTTGTTATAAGAAATTACCAGAGACTCAGTGGCTTAAACAACAAACATTTATTTCTCATGGTTCTGAGGTTGAAAGCACAAGATCAGGGTGCCAGGATGGTCAGGTTCTTGGTGAGAGAATCTCTTCCTGGTTATGTTCTCACCTAGTTTTTCTTGGTGCCTGTATGCAGAGAGAATGAGATCCCATTTCTCTTCCTCTTTTTATAAAGGTGTTAGTCCAATTCTGCGGGCTGCACGCTGATGACCTAATCTAACCCTAATTACTTCCCAAAGGCACCGTCTCTGAATACGGTACGGTTTCAGCATATGAATTTTAGGGCACAAACATTCAGTCCATAGCTGTTACATATAAAGATCAAGTTTCTGACATCTCCAGCAAAGTGTAACAGATCTATTTTGAACCAAAGTCAATGAGGCATGGGCCTAGAGTCTCTGAATAGTCATGCACCACATGATATTTCAGTCAGCAATGCACCAAATATACAATGGTAGACCCAGGAGATTATAATGGAGCTGAAAAAGTCTTATCACCTAGTGACATCATAGCCATCGTACAATAGCACAGCTCAGGATTCATGTGTTTGTGGTGATGCTGGAGTAAACAAACCTGCGCCACCAGTCATATAAACATATAGCACATATAATTATGTATAGTACATAATACTTGATAATGATAATAAACGACTATGTTACTAGTTTATGCATTTACTGTATATTTTTATCACTATTTTAGACTGTAGTTTCTATTTATTTTTTAAAAGTTTGCTCTAAAACAGTATGCTGTGCTACACCAGCAGCAGCCTCATCTCATGTTTATCACATCCCTTGATTGCATCATTTTCTCGTGCTTGATTTAATATCATGTTGTTTTGTTCATCATGGCCCCTAAGCATACAAAATCCACAGCTAATGTTGCCAGTAAAAGGTCACATAGAGTGATTAACCTGGGAATGAAATTAAGTGAGTAAAGACTACGAAGGCAGAAAAATCAGTGATGGTTATTGCTCATCAGTCAGGCTCATCCCATTCAACCAAGCTACGACTTTACAAATAAGAACAAAGTGTTGGAAACTGTTAAAAGAATCTGCTTCATTGAAGGCAACAAGATTAATGAAAATCTGAGAAGGGCCTATATCAAGCATCAAGAAACTTATAATGACCTGGATTAATGACCAGACATAGAAGTATACACCCTCGGCACCATGAAGATCATGGTCAAAACCAAAAGTTTGTTCATAATGTTGAAAAAAAAGGCTGGACCTGACTGTGATGTTGAATTTACTGCTAGCTCTGGGTGGCTTTCACAATTCAAGAATCATTGTTAATTACATAATGTGAAAGTGAGTGGTGAGTCTGTGAGTGCTGATGTGAAGGCAGCTAAAGAATTTTTGAAAACTCTCATTAAGCTGATTATGGAAGAAAATTACTTGCCAGACCAAGTATTCAATATAAATAAAAACTCCCTATTCTGAAAATGGATGCGTAAAAGGACTTTCATTGATAAGGAGGCCAAGTCACTGCCAGGTTTCAAGGCTTTTAAGGACAGGGTAACAATATTGCCTGGGAGCAATGTTGCCGACTATATATTGAAACCCTTTGTGATCTGGCACAGTGAGAACCCCTGGGCCTTCAAGCATACCAATAAGCACACACTGCCAGTGAACTACAGGAGCAGTAAGAAGTCATGGATGCTCCTCTTCCAAGATGCCTTCCTGAACTGCTCATGCCAGCAAAATGAAGAAGTACTGTTTGGAGAATAACATACATTTCAAGATTTTGCTTATTGCTAATACTCCGGGGTACCCTCCTTTTATTGGTGATCTTCATCCCAATATCAAAGTGCTGTTTCTCCCTCCAAACACCATCTCTCTGATCCAACCAATGGATCAAGGAATAATAGTCGCTTTTAAGGCCTGCTACCTGAGGAGGATATTGCTACAACTGAGAAAGACACTGAGAAGACACTGATGCAATTATGGAAGAATTATAACATCTATGACTGTATTAAGAACCGTGCTTGGGCTGTCTCCGGCTGCCGCAACAAGAGGAGCTGTCACCATGTCTACACATCTGCAACAGACGGGTGTTCACAAATGCTCCAGCTTCCTGATCAAAAGGAACAAGCAGATGTACAGCACCGAGCCCAGTAATGTGAAGGCCCCCAACTCCTTCCACTACAACCAGCTGATTCACTGCTAGACAGTGGGCATGGAGCCAGCGGCAGAAGGCAAAGGTGTGGTGGTCATCATGAAGCGGAGATCCAGCCAGTGAAAGCCGATCACCTCCTATGTGAGGACCACCATCAACAAGAACGCCTGGGCCACCCTCACCAGCATCCAGCACATGATCCACAAGAACAAGTACTGCCCAGACCTGCGCATGGCCGCCATTTGCAAAGCCAGAATCATCCTGCGCAACCAGAAGCCTGTGACATTGAAGAAGTGGGCTTGCCCCACCAAGAGCTCCTGAGCACCTACCTCCCAAAACACTAAAGCATGAAGTGTCAGCCAACTTTCTCCAACCAAAAAGAAAATAATCTTGCTTGGCCTTGGTGGTGAAGCCACCAAGGAATATATAGATGGTACCTAGAAGACACTCAAGAGATTTGTCCATGATTTCAAAGGATTTGCCAAAATGAGGAGAATGCAAATATTAACAATGTTGTGTCTGAGATGATGAACAGCTTTAACCTGAGTGTGGATGACATATAGAGGAGCTCCTGGAGGTGGTTCCTGAAGAAATGACAATGAGGAGCTGTGACACCTGGAACAGGAATGCAGAGCTGAAGAAGAGGCACGAGAAAAGGAAACTGCAGAAGAAAAAGAAAAAGAAAATTCACAGTGAAGGGTTTAGCAGCTTTTTGCAAACATAAATAAGCTCCTTAAAAAGTATGAAAACATGGACCCTAACACCAAAAGGTTTTCATTAATAGAGAGGAATGTGTATGGACCATTATCTATTTACAAGCAAACGTGATGGAAAAAAAAAAAAAAAACAAGCAAACCAACATAGACAAAAAACCAAGCAAACCAACAACATACTTCTACAAAGTGACATCTCCTCAAAAGGAGCCTTAGGCAGGTCCTTTAGGGGATATTCCAGAAGAAAGCACTGTAATCACAGATGGCAGTTCCATATGCATCATAGCCCTGGAAGACCTTCCAGTGGGTCAAGATGTGGAAGTAGAAGACATTAAAGTTGATGGCCCTGATCCTGTGTAGGCCTAATATATGTGTTTATGGCTTAGTTCTCAACAAAAAAGTTTAAAAAGTAAAAATAAATAAATAAAACATTTAAAAACAGAAAAAGTTTACAAAATAAGGATATAAAGAAAATATTTTTGAACAGCTGTATAGTGTTTTAAGCTAAGTTTATTACAAAAGAGTCAAAAAGTTTACAAAAATTTAAGTTTATATAAAGTCACAATAAGCAAAGCTTATCGAAAAAAATTTTTTTATAAATGTACTAAAGCCTCAGTGTAGTGTTTATAAAGTCTCCAGAAGTGCATAGTAATGTCCTGGGCCTTCACATTCACCCACCACTCACTCACTCACTCACTCACCCAGAGCAACTTCCAGTCCTGCAAGCTCTATTCATGGAAGTGCCCTATACAGGTATATCGCTTTTTATAGTTTATACCTTGTTTTTACTGTACTTTTTCTATGTTTGCATACACAAACATATACCACTGTGTTACAGTTGCCTACAGTAGTCAGTACAGCAACATGCTGTACATGCTTGTAGCCTAGGAGCAATAGGTGACACCTCAGAGCCAAGGTGTACAGTAGGCTATACCATCTAGGTTTGTGGAAGTGCACTCTATTATGTTCACACAATGACGAAATCACCTAACAATGCATTTCTCAGAACATATCCCCATAGTCAAATGACGCGTGTCTTTATTGAAGGAACACCAAAAAGGCCGCCAATTAACCACTTACAAAAGTCATCAAAGAACAATGTGGAGCACTATACAGCTCAGAGACAGCATGGCAGTATGTAATCAAGAGTTGAAGCCTAAGGAGATACTCAACGTGATGGAAAACAAAGGCCTACAACCTAGATTGCTTTATCCAGCGAGGCTATCATTTAAAGTTGATGGAGACATAAAGAGCTTCACAGAAAAGAATAAGCTAAAGGAATTTATTACCACCAAGCCAGCATGCAAGAAATACTAAAAGGACTTCTGTAAATAGAAGAACTATGAAAACAATCTAACCACAAATTTAAAAATGGCAATAACTATGTACCTATCAATAATCACTTTAAATGTAAACGGATTAAATGCTCCAATCAAAAGACATAGGGTGGCTGAGTGGATAAGAAAGCAAGACCCTTGTATATGCTGTATACAAGAGACTCACCTCAGATCAAAAGACACACACAGGCTGAAAGTGAAGGGTTGGAGTAAGATATTTCATGCAAATAGAAATGAGAAAAACTGGAGTTGCAATACTTATATCTGACAAAATAGACTTTAAAATGAAGAACATATTAAAAGACAAAGATGGGCACTATATAATAATAAAGGGATCGATCCGACAAGAGGACATAACCCTAGTAAACATCTATGCACCCAACATAGGAGCACCTAAATATATAAAACAGATATTGACTGACATAAAGACAGAGATCAACAGTAACACTATCATAGTAGGGGACTTCAACACACCTCTGACAACAAGGGACAGGTCTTCCAGACAGAAAATCAATATGGAAACAACGGCCTTAAATGACACATTGGACCACTTGGATTTAATCGATATTTTCAGAGCATTTCACCCCAATGCTACAGAATACACGTTCTTCTCAAGCGCACATGGAACATTTTCCAAGATAGACCATATGTTAGGCCACAAAACAAGTCTTGATAAATTTAAGGAAATTGAAATCATACCAATTGTCTTCTCTGACCACAGTGCTATGAAATTAGAAATCAACTACAGGAAAAAAACTGGAAGACACACCAATTCACGGAGACTGAATAACATGTTACTAAATAATGAATGGGTCAACCAGGAGATCAAGAAAGAAATCAAAAGATATCTCGAGACAAACGAAAATGAAAACACGGTGACCCAAAATCTATGGGATGCCGCGAAAGCAGTCCTAAGAGGGAAATTCATAGCATTGCCGGCCTATCCTAAAGAAACAAGAAAAATCACTAATCAACAGTTTATCTTCACACTTCAGGGATCTGGAAAAAGAACAGCAAAATAAGCCCAAAGGGAGTACAAGGAAGGAGATAATAAAGACCAGAGCGGAAATAAATGAAATAGAAACCAGAAAAACAATACAAAAGATCAATGAATCCAAGAGTTGGTTCTTAGAGAAGATAAACAAAATCGACAAACCTTTAGCCAGACTCATTAAAAAAGAGAGAGGACCCAAATTAATAAAATCAGAAATGAAAGAGGAGAAGTGACAACAGACACTGCAAAAATACAAAAAAAATTTAAGAAACTACTATGAGTAACTATAGGCCAACAAATTTGACAATCTGGAAGAAATGGACAATTTTCTAGAGGCGTACAACCTTCCAAGGCTAACTCAAGAAGAAACAGTAAACCTGAATAGACTGATTACCCCCAGGGAAATTGAATCAGTAATCAACAATCTCCCAACAAACAAAAGCCCTGGACCAGATGGCTTTACAGGTGAATTTTACAAAACATTCAAAAAAGAATTATCACCTATTCTCCTCAAGCTCTTCCATAAAACCCAGAAGGAGGGAAGACTCCCAAACACTTTTTACAAAGCCACTATCACCTGATCCCAAAATCAGACAAAGACACCACAAAAAAAGAAAACTACAGGCCGATATCTCTAACGAACATAGATGCAAAAATCCTCAACAAAATATTAGCGAGCAGAATTCAGCAATACATTAAAAAGATCATACACCATGATCAAGTGGGATTCATCCCTGGTATTCAAGGGTGGTTCAACATCTGCAAATCAATTAATGTGATACACCACATTAACAAAATGAAAAAAAATCATATGATCATATCAATAGATGCAGAAAAAGCATTTGATAAAATCCAGCAGCCATTTATGATAAAAACCCTTAATAAAGTGGGAGTAGAGGGATCATATCTCAACATAATAAAGGCCATATATGATAAACCCACAGCTAACATCATACTCAATGGGGAAATTCTAAAATCATTCCCCCTACGATCAGGAACAAGGCAAGGTTGCCCACTTTCTCCACTTCTATTCAACATAGTGCTGAAAGTTCTAGCCACAGCAATCAGACAAGAAAAAGAAATAAAAGGCATCCAAATAGGTAAGAAGGAAGTAAAATTGTCATTATATGCAGATGACATGATACTATATAGAGAGAACCCTAAAGACTCCACCAAGAAACTATTACAGCTGATAGATGAATTTAGTAAAGTAGCTGGATGCAAAATTAATATTCAGAAATCAGTTGCATTTGTATATACCAATAATAAAACATCAGAAGGAGAAATTAAAAAAAAAAACAATCCCATTTACAATTGCTTCAAAAAGTATAAAATATCTGACAAGAAATTTAACCAAAGAAGATCTGTACTCAGAAAATTATAAGACACTGAAGAAAGAAATGAAAGAAGATACAAATAGATGGAAACACATACCATTTTCATGGATAGGAAGAATTAATATAGTTAAAATATCCATACTGCCTAAGGCAATATACATATTCAATACAATTCCTATCAAACTACCAATGACGTTTTTCACAGAAATAGAACATATAATCCTAAAATTTATATGGGACCATAAAGACCCCGGATAGCCTCAGCAGTCTTGAGAAACAAGAACAAAGTGGGAGGTATAACAATACCTGACATCAAATTATACTACAAGGCTACAGTAATCAAAACAGCATGGTACTGGCATAAAAACAGACACAGATCCAAGGAACAGAATAGAGAGTCCAGAAATAAATCCATGCCTATATGACCATTTAATCTACGACAATGGAAGCAAGAATGTACAGTGGGGTAAAGACAGTCTATTCAATAAATGGTGCTGGGAGACCTGGACAGACACATGCAAAAAACTGAAGCTGGACCACCTCCTTACACCATATACAAAAATAAATTCAAAATGGCTTAAAGACTTAAATGTAAGATCTGAAACCATAAAATTCCTAGAAGAAAATATAGGAAGAAACTTCACAGACATTACCCAGAGTAAGATTTTTACTGATATATCCCCTCGCGCAAGGGAAGTAAGAGAAAAAATAAACATGTGGGATTACATCAAACTAAAAAGTTTTTTCACAGCAAAGGAAACCATCAATAAAACAAAAAGGGATCCTACTGAATGGGAAAAGATATTTGCCAATGATATATCTGATAAGGGGTTAATATCACAAATTTATAAAAAACTCACTCAACTCAACTCCAAAAAAACAAACAACCCAATTAAAAAATGGGCAGAGGACATGAAGAGACATTTTTCTAAAAAGGACATACAGATGGCAAACAGACATATGAAAAAATGCTCAAACTCACTAATCATTAGAGAAATGCAAATAAAAACCACAATGAGATACCACCTCACCCCAGTCAAAATGGCTATCATCAATAAATCAACAAACAACAAGTGTTGGTGAGGATGTAGAGAAAAGGGAACCCTTATGCACTGTTGGTGGGATTGCAGATTGGTGCAGCCACTATGGAAAACAGTACGGAGGTATCTCAAAAATCTGAAAATGGAACTACCTTATGATCTAGCAATTCCACTCCCAGGTATCTATCCGGAGAAATCCAAAACTCTAATTCAAATAACTTTACGCACTCCTATGTTTATTGCAGCACTATACACAATAGCCAAGACATGGAAACAACCGAAATGCCCATCAGTAGATGACTGGATTAAGAAACTGGTACATTTATACAATGGAGTATTACTCAGCCATAAAGAAGAAAGAAATCTTACCATTTGCAAAAACATGGATGGACCTAGAGAACATTATGTTAAGTAAAATAAGTCAGACAGAGAAAGACAAATACCCTATGATCTCACTTATATGTGGAATCTAAAGAAAAGAATAAGTGAATGAACTAATCAGAAACAGTTTTGGAGACATAGAGGAAAAACAGACGGTTGCTAGATGGGAGCGGGGTGGGGATAAGGGGGAAGGTGAGGGGACTGGAAAACAGTCAGTAACCACAAGATGGCCATGGAGTTCTGAAAATTAATTTGGGGAACGTAATCAATAATATTGTAAAGATTTTGTAGGGTATCCGATGGACACTTGTCTCATTAGGGAGACCACCTCAGAGATGATGTAGATGCCTGATCACTGCATTGTATACCTGAAGCTGAAGCTGAATAATGAATGTCAACTACAAGTTTGTATGTATATGTATACATATACATAATGTGTGTGTGTGTGTGTGTGTGTGTGTGTATATATATATATATATATATAATATATTTATATATATATATATGTGTACATATATGTGTGTATATATATATATATATATATATATGTATTTACAAGAAGCGGAGTACAGCATTAGGAACAGAGACAGTGGAAATGTAATGGCTCTGTGAGATGTCAGAGGGATAGTGGGTGGGGGTAGGGGGATTCACACAATGTGAGGGATATAAAAGATAAATGTCTAAGTATTAAAAAAAAAGAATAAATGAATGAACTAATCAGAAAGTCTCAGAGACATAGAGGAAAAACTGAAGATTGCTAGATGGGTGGGGTGGGGATAAGGGGGAAGGTGAGGGTATTAGAAAGCACAATCAGTAGCCACAAGATTGCCAAGGGGATACGAAAGTCAATTTGGGGAATGCAATCAATAATGTAAAGATTTTGTAGGGTATCCGATGGACACTTGTCTCGTTAAGGAGACCACCTCAGGGATGACGTAGATGCCTGATCACTGCAGTGTACACCTGAAGCTGAAGCTGAACAATAATGAATGTCTACTGCAATTATATATATTTGCATATACACATATGTGTGTGTATGTATATTTACAAGAAGTGGAGTACAGCATTAGGAATAGAGACAGTGGAAATGTAATGACTATATGCAATGTCAGAGGGGTAGTAGATGAGGGAGGGGAGTTATCACTGTGTGAGGGATATAAATAATAAATGTCTATTATATTGTTTGTATATCTGAAACTAAAAAAAAAAAGAAAAAAGAATTTGGCTAATGCTCCAAAAAATAAAAATAAATAAATAAATAAAAGAGTTGAAACCTAAAGCCACATGTAGCTTTTGTGTTAATTGGTTTTTAATTATTTGCTTTTAGGTAGAACCATAATGGGAACAAAAAAAGATCTCAAAGTTTCCTCATTCTTGTATGAAATCAGGTGCAGGCCAGAAAATCTGACCTCCAAAAAAAGATTAATATGATGTTTAGACAGGAAAACTCTTTGGGCAGTATTTAGGTAAAGCCCCTGAATTAGTACAGATTGTGACAGAAATCTTTTTGACCTGATATTGAAAAATGTGCAAGGGGTCCAAACATTTATTGGTGCTTAAAATATTCCAAGCACTATTCTAAGTAACTTATATGTAGTATTAACTCATTTAATCCTCACAACAGCTCTATGAAGTATTATTATTGCCCATGTCTGTGGATGGAGAAGCTAAGTCTTTGAGACTTAACTAACTTGCCCCAAACAAAAGCCAGTAGCTGAAAAAATTGGGGTTCAAACCTTGGAAAGTCAGCTTCAGAATGCAATGACTGCTACACTGAACTTACAAGTAGCCTTATACACAAAAAAGACCCTGCGCCTACAGTAACAAAGAGAACTAAAAGAAACTAAATCAAACTTTGACTAGAGGGTACAAATAAAGGCTGAACAAGACAGAAAAAATGAGTGACAAAAAGGATCAGGTTAAATAGGATCTGCTTCCAAAAGAGTAGTTAAATGTTTGTAATTTTACTCTAATGGACCCTGTTTGAGAGGGTGAAAGAATGTCAAGAGAAAAGCCATGAATTCCAAGGATACATCTTAGGAAGCAAAATTCTCCAAAGTTTCTTGAGTGGTATCAGCCATTAACCTTGTGGAGGAGAAATAGCTGTTAGGCTTTTTGTGTGAGTTGCCCAGAATGATCTTGTGATTGCACGGTCTCTGGGTAAATCCAAATTAAACCAAGTTCTAGGGCTGGAGAGAAGAGGCCAGAATGCAAAGACATCACTTTAGAAATCCATAGTCATTTGCTCGGTTTTCCATGTTCTTATGTGCTCTTAGCCTGGCCTTTTTGTTCTCACAAGATGTTTGGTTTTATTTTGCAGAATCACACTTTCTTCAAAACAGAGCCCAATAATTAAACAGGTGTTACAAGCAAAGCCCAGAGAATGTACAATTTAAGAGCAGAGTTAAGACTAGAAGTTCTCCCTCTTGAATACCAGATCTCAGTGAACAAAATTCTCTCCTTTATTCTCTTAAATATCAGTACTTATGATGCAAAAATAAAAGTCCACAAAACTTACTGAGGATAAAATGTTTCCACACACTATATAAAATCTATAAATACAACAAGAAGCTGAAAAGAGTTTCAAATGAGGTTGTGAGAAGTTTGCTTCAAGTTTAATACCTTTTTCCTGTTAAATAACAAGTTAGAATACCTTTACAATTACAAAATTAAGCCTCTGATACTATATTCACATACTCAAAGAATAAACAACTTCAAAAGTAACATTTTACTTTGGTAAAATAAGCAAATAAATTGGCAACATTGTCAGATAATGTCAATCTAACATTTTACTTAGTAAATATTTGTAGAAAATCTGTAAATGGTATAAATATTTTTCAAAATGCTAAGTAAAAGAAGCCAGACAAAATAGATTATACATTCTATGATTCCATTTATATGAAATTTTAAAAATTTGTAAAAGTAATGATAGAAAACGAATCATTATTTGTCAAGGGCCCGGGGTGGTGGGATGGGGTTGACTGCAAAGGGACACGTGAGTTTTGGGGATGAAGGAAATGTTCTACATCATGATTATAGTAGTAGATAGATGACTGTATGTATGTTTTCAAAACTCACTAAACTTCTATAATGAAAAGTAGAGAAAAATATTACGTGAAAATTATACCTCAAAATTTTAGAAAAGATTATATATAATAAATCAGCATACTTTCAAATAATCATTTCAGTAAAAACATTTTAATAAACAAATATTTATTTGTAGAAAATCTATAAATAATATACTTTTTTCACAATCATAAGCAGTGTTTACTTTCTGACATTTTTATAAGAACTATTTTTTTCTAGAAAAACAAGCAAACTAAGAAGTACTTAAAAAGTGACCTTAGGGCCAGTTAGCTCAGTTGGTTAGAGCCTGATGCTGATAACACCAAGGGTGCCGGTTCAATCCCCACATGGGCCACTGAGAGCTGCGCCCTCCTTAAAAAAAAAAAAAAAAAGAAAAGAAAAAGAAAAAGTGACCTTGAACACAATTTAAAACCCTTCAATAATGTTTCCTCAACTCAGTATGAACTTGGCAGGTCTCTGCTTTTCCCAGAATATAACTGTATAACAGAGGTTGTACAGCGGCCAACTAGACAATATAAGTGAGTGGCATGGAGCAAGTGGTACTGTCATAAACTGGAGAGTACATGGCTCTTCTCAAAAGAGCTGCCATCACTGAGTCCTACAGATTGACAGCAGGATGGAGGACATGCCTCAGTGTAGCCTGAGCATCTGAAGTTTAAAGAGAAGTATGTCTGAAGTTTAAAGAGAAGTAGGAATCTGGACTTTTATGTGAACTTTCATGATTTTTTTAGAATGATGGCTCAATTTATATATATATATATATATATATATATATGGCATGTGTGGGCCAAAGAAACCACATCCACAGGCAGAATTAAGACCTATGGTCCACAGTGCATGCTTTGTGACTTTTTTAATTACAAAGGCTTGCCATTTTTCTAAAGGCTTACATCTTTATTTGTAGTGAGTCTAGAGTAAGGTGGAATATTAGTGCAACCAAAGTAAAATTCGTCTCAAAATTACATGAAGGCTAGTCATTTCTGGCTATTTTGCTGAAAACCAAGTCCTGTTTACATTTCTAAGCATACTGGTTGGTAATAAAAGGAAAAATCAGTTAGAATGAAGAAAGAAAGGATGAGGAGAACCAGAAGAAAAATCACAACTTTAAGATCAGAGTCAGCTTCTAGACTCTAGAACAATAAAATAATCCACGTGTTGAAATTTGAGAACTTCATTGCCCCAACTAGTCCAACCTGGCTGTAAATTTCGAGCAAACAATTCCAAATATTGCCCTTCTGGCTTGACATAGTCTTTTAAAACCTCTGTTGAAAGAAGAGAAAAACACAAAAATTATTATTAAGAAATCAATATCCTTTTAGTAGTTAAGAATAGAAAAGTGAAATGTTTCCTTAAAAAAAAAAAAAAGACAGCAAATTAATTTCAAGGATTTCATCACAGGCTTTAACATTTATAGATAGAAAGTTATTTGAAATAAGCACCCTTGAGATTGGGAACAATACCATCAGAACTTTCAGTAGTCCTGATTTATTGGTTTTCATTTGTAAATGAGAAATGAGGATTTTAACACCCACACAGGTGACTTTTCAGTTTTCCAATACTGCTGACATATCTCCTGAGTACTAACTCAATCTATTTTTTAATAAATGTAATCCATGCATGAAAAAGGCTATAGCAACAATACACAGACAACCCACTTTAAAAACTAAGATAAAATATAAGTCTCTGAAAATATATACTATGCTGAAAGAGCAATAAATGAAGAGTTGGACACAGATAGAAATATTCAGAAAATACAACTAACACATAACTATACCTCCTTAGCTATAACTTGATAGTACTAAGAACATTCCTTCATTTCCAAATTATAGATCCTATTTACCTAAAACTTCACATTATTTCCACAGTTAAGTATTCCTTATTCAATGTAATAATAACTAATAAAAGTTGTATTTTGTTGGGGGAAAAGTACCTTATAAATATTGGCTAAACAGCTGTGATCTATATTAACAAAGAAAAGAATGCCATAGAAGCTTTTTCTTAAGCACATGCTCATTTGGATGACAAATATTTAAATCAATTTAACCTTGACCACACTGCTAGTTAGCTATATTAACAACCAATTACAGAAACTGGCTATGAAAATAATTCAGGGATGAAAAGTCACTAAAACAGGTAAAATATAATTCTTAATCACTATATAAGATTGAGCTTGGAAGAAATCTACCCTACTCCCTTTAGGAATGAGAAGGGTTCCGTCGGAATACTTGATAGAAGTAAGGTTTAAAAGACAATATATCAAAAAATTTTTGTTTCATAATATTCTTCAATTGCTCTCACAGAGAAATAATTGTTTATTTGTCTAAAAGCACTGGTCCTGTTTATCAAAAATCAAAGAATTAAAAGTATTGTCTATAACTCAACTGAACTCAAATTTGGGTTTTGATAGCTTCTAGGAAATGCTGGCATAAAGACTTCTAGTCCTTTCATAAGTATATAATTAAATGTTACTAAACTTGAAAGATTTCCCCAGAGTCTTAGAGGACAATAAACCTGTATCACTTTTCCATTTTATCCCCCATGAATTCAAAGTGTTACCAAGCCTCAATTTACGTTTAATGTAGTCTAAGGTTATACTGAACCAATATTTTGTTTTTGCTTATTTGTTCAGTTTTTCAGTACAAAGATGTTAGCAACTCTATTTTAGAACTTTAAACTGGAGTCTAACTAAACTGGAATCAGCCAGTCAAAATGTTTACACTTCTGGGCCTCCACTATAATAAGTGCTATGAAATTTAACAATGGAAACAGTTTTCTAAGAGTTCACAATCTAATAGAAAAAGATGGCCAGGTACTTGGGTTGGAAAAATACATACTACCTAAATCTATTTATCACCTCCCATTTTCTCAGTGTAACACATTCCTGTATGACATTTTTTCTTTCTAGTTGACAAAAATAGAAAATCAAGGAGTAATGTCTTTACAATGTAAAATGTTTAATTTCAAAAGAAGGCAAATTAGAAAGAAATGTTTTATTCTTATTAATTTTAAATATCAATTTAAAAGTAAATGCAAAATATTAAAAGTTCTCATTATAAAAGAAAAAAATGTTAACTATATATGGTGATGAATGTTAATTAGACTTGTTGGTGATCATTTTGCAATACAGATGCTCTTCAACTTCCAATGGCATCATGTCCTGATAAACTCATCGTAAGCTGAAAATATCGTTAAGTCAAAAATACATTTAATACAGCTAACCTACCAAACATCATAGCTGAGCCCAGCCTACCTTTTATGTGCTCAGAAGACTTACATTAGCTTACAGTTGGATAAAATCACATAACACATTATATATACTATAGATTATTAGTTGTTTACCCCCACAATTGAGTGGTTGACTGGGAGCTGCAGCTCAATACCACTGCCCAGCATCACAAGAGAGTATCATATCTCATATCACTAGCCTGGGAAAAGATCAAAATTCAAATTCGAAGTATGGTTTCTACTTAATGTGTATCACTTCTACACCATTGTAAAGTCAAAAAATCTTAAGTACAACCATTGTAAGTTGGAGACCATCTGTGTGTGTGTGTGTGTGTGTGTGTGTGTGTGTGTGTATATACACATATATATAAAATCATTATGTTGTACACCTGAAACTAATGTTTTATGTCAATTATACCACAATAAATAAGTAAATGCAAATATATAAATTTAAATATAAGTATGACATGTACATACTTTGATAATTACTAACATCTAGCATTAGTAAAACATACTTCTAACCAACAGAGAGGTGGTAATCCATGCATTGCCGGTCATTCCCCTTTTGCTCTGGGATCAAGGAGCAGGGTTGAGGAACAAGTGGCTCAACTAGTATATAGAAACTTATCAAACTATGTTTTACCCTTCAGATAGAAACTGTTAGTGAGTAAAGTAGTAAAAAGGATAAGAAATTCCTCTAAGGTAAAATATGAAAAACAAAGTGTGATTCAAATACCTTTTTTTCGTAATTACTATTAAATCTTCAAACTTAAGAACATGCATTTATAATGTTATGTGGTAAGTCACAGCTATTGAGGGCTTATCTTTCAATCTAAGGAGGACTCTTCAAAACATAAAACTAGAGTAAGTGTATAATTTTGAAATGGAAAATGTTGCTAATTTGGTCTTTTTTTATATTTTACAAAAGAAAATCGTGGTGCTTCTAAAAGCAAAAGAGAGAACATTTCATTTTATGAATTTGCATAAAACAGTTTAAAAACATTTACATGTAAAAGTTCTAAGCATTACATATACAACATGTATTATCCCGAATCTTAGAGTTACGATTCCAGAGTAAAATATACTGCAGAAATCTGAAAGTTGCTTTCTGGTGGCTTTAAATTATATGGCTCTACACAGAAAACAGAAGCACTTGTTATAAAGTAACATGAACTCAAAAAAAAAAAAAGATTACAGATATTTCTTGTCTATACTACTTAACCAAAACGTAAGAATTACATATATCAAGTAATGCAGATTCCGCCCCCCCAATCCAACTTTTGTTTTTAAATGTTCTCAATCCTAAAAATGTGTTTGTGCTGCACTCTACTGGGAATATGGCAGAACCGCATTTCATAGATACAAAATATAAGCTATAATACTAATTTTTATTAGTATTAATAAAAGACTAATTGTTTTAACTATTTTAAAACTTTGTCTCTTATTTCGAGTCTCAGCTTTTGGATTTTTAAAAGTAAAATAATAAGCCCTAAGGCAAACATTAAATTAAGCTTTGGTACCCACCAACAGATAAAGAAAATTCAAATGAGAAGAATACAAATTAGATTTCCTTCATCAAATATAACTGGTGCCAAACAATTTTATTTTTTCAAAGAGTACAATCTCCCTTTTTATTTAAGTCACATATTTAATGCATTAAAGAATCTATAACAGTGCAAAGTTTAAAGGTGATTATTTACTGAGAATCCTTCTAAATCAAAGAATGAATCATCAGGTAGCTATCTGAAATTTCTCAAATGAAGTAACACTCTAATATTTCTTCTGCATAAACAATTTAAGATAACAGAAATCCTAAATGCTATCAATAAGAATTCTTTTGAGAATTTGTATTCATTTTCCCATGTATCCTAGCTCATGTACTATCCCATATTCTGCAAAATAATATGATAGGCTGGCTGCCTGTGGTGCTGCTGAGTGACAGCTTGAAAGCTGGTTTGTTTTTTTAAAAGCAGGAATCACCAAATTAATAAATTACATACTTCTGAAGAAATTATTTGAATAGTAAACTTTAAATATCAAATTCAGTATCTCTGAAGGACTTACATTCCTATTTTTTTAAATTCTCACTTGAAAAACTTAGAATTTGCTGAGCTTCTACTATATGCTACAGAATTTCAAATATATTATAATAAATCCTCACAACCCTTAAAGATTAAATATCATTATTCCCTCTTTAAATGAACACTTTAGCAGAGTCAGAACTCAAACTCATGTCAATCAATCTCCAAAGTCAAAACTTTCCACTATTCTTTGCTGCTTAGTTTCATTAAACAATAAACATTATACTAAAGCATTAAGACTAGTAAGACTTGCAGATTGCAGCAATTACCTTTCCAATGGTTCATAAAAGCAACAACTACCTCAACATAAAACTGAGAGTACCTTCCAAATATCAAGGGAATTCTAGCCATCTTTCTGAATGCTATTCTGAGCTCCCAGTTTTAGAACTAGCAAGGTATAGAGTCCTGGTAGCAAAAACAAGTCCCTTCAGAGGCCCCATCAGTTTTCATTCTGTCAAGGTCGGTGATGAGGTAAAAATCAATAGCAAAGACAACCTAAAAACAGTTGAAGAGAAAAGGCTGAAGTAATATAAAACTAATTGAGGCATCTCTTAAAAATGCAATACCAGTACAGCGTCAGTGCCTCCTTCCAGGACATGCAGAAGCTGTCCCAAGATAAGTGGATGCCTGGAAGCCTCCATGGCCCTGGAGAAGAACCTGAACCAGGCCCTTCTATATCTACATGCCCTGGGTTCTGCCCGCACAGACCCCTTTCTCTGTGACTTCCTGGAGAACCACAGCCTAGATGAGGAGGTGAAACTCATCAAGAAGATGGGACCTGGCTAACCTCTGCAGGCTAGCCAGCCCTCAGCGGGGCTGGGTGAGAGTGTCTCTTCGTAAGGGTCACCCTCAAGCCCAGCCAGGAGCCTCCAACAGCAGCCTTTAGGGGCCCTTCTGCATCCCTCTGTGGTCAGGGCTTCTGCCAGGGCCTCTACCTGCAGCCACCAGGCAGCTTTTTAACCACAGAACCCTCTCCAAGTCATGGGCCAAATGGAAACAGTAAGTCTTTTTGCATCAAAAACAAACAAACACACAAAAAACTATTAATAAGTTCTGCTACAAAATTTTAGAATATTAAAATAACATATCTGATTTAATTTCTAAATCTCTAGATCGTTCAAATACTAAATTCAATCCTTCTTTCAATCTGACAGAAGTCATAACAATTCTATTTATAAAAACATACCAGCAAGAGGTGGCTTATGTGAGTGAAGAGTACATGGCACACTGACAATTAACTTGTGATCTGGAATGGGGAGCACTTTCACATCTGCATTCCTAATTAAAACAGAACAACAAAGTAAATTACATTTTAAAGGACTTTTTTTTATATATAAGCCACAGTGGTCTTAACTTTTCTCACCTTTCAAATAGTATGAATTTAAAATGAATTTGATAGAAACAATAATGGAAATCAACAATTTAAGTATTGAGACATTTCCAGTAATTTCCTTTTCTACAATGACATTGCACACTAGATAAAACAAGAGATAATATAAAATTACATGTGCCACACCATTCACACTTCACTGGTATAGTTGCAGATTTTCAAAAGTGTAAAAATTAGGGGAAATAAATTATCATTGTGTTAATAATTTTTAAAAGCTTAAAAATTAATACATTTATACAATTTTGAAAAATCACCTTTCCTACCTTAATGGTAAAGCAGCTTTTTCTCGAACTCTCCCCAGTACAAGACCTTCATAAGGCTTTTTGTGTGGAGAATCTAATGGGAACACAAACTCTCCTGAATTGGTGATCTGATAGAGAAGAAGTCAAAAAAAAAACAAAAACAAAAAAATAAAAAATATCTGTAAATATCCAGAAAAGGGTTTTTCTTCCCTATCACTATAAAGTTTCCACCAGAGGAAAAGAAATTATTAAACCTCTAGACTAGTGCTGTCCAATAAAAATATAATGTGAGCCACAAATGCAAGTCACATATGTAATTCAATTTTCTAGTAGAAACATTTAAGAAAAGTAAAAAGAATGTGGTGAAATTAATTTTAATAATATCTTTAATTTAATCTAACATATCCAAAATATCATTTCAATACGTAATCAATTCAAAAAAGTTATCAAGGTATGTTATATTATTACTTTCATACTAACTCTGAAATCCAGTATATATTTTACACTTAATAAATACCACATCTCAATTTGGACTAGCCACACAGTAACTACCATATTGGACAGAGCAGCTATAAGGGACTAAAAAATACTTTAAATATCACTTTATCATCTTGCACACAAACATCTCTACTTTTCACTAACATTTATTCCTGGAAAGCATGCCATCATTAACACATTTATTCATTTATTCAAATAACATTTAATGATGACTGTCAATGTGACTAAGTAGACTGTAATATTTTCCTTTATTTATAGGAAACAGTGTCATTAAACACTGTCAGAGCAAAATTAATAATGAAAGCTCAGGGATTGATAAAATAAACAATAGTCTAATCTCTTGGCATTATAAATCCAGAAATCCAATTTTATCATTTCGCCCTGGAGTGATGAGACTCTCAAAGACTCACATAAGCTCATCAAATTCAAAACACAATTTATAATAACACTATCAATTCATTAATTAACCACAGAGATATACATATTTTCATTATCAGAATATTCATACCTTCTATCTATGGAACCCTTTACCCCACATCAAAGTACCTAAAAAAACAAATCTGTAAAGTCGTTTTATCGCGTCTAGGGCCCATGAGAGACATCTACTCTATACAATACTGTATAAACAGTGGAAATCCTTATTCTTTGGATATTTTTTATACTTAACACAGATTACTCCTTCTATTATAATAATATATGTAACTAACTACCTAATAGTGTTTCATATAATACATTGTATTTTTGTTTTAAACTCTGATTTTATCATACCATCTCTTACAACTGATTACTACTACAAAGGAATAGTTTTAATTTTTACATATTAACAGTTTACTTGTTTTGATTTCAGAAAGTAACCTTTTCCTGACTTTGACCCCAGTCTCTGACTATAAAAGAACTGTCATAATGGAGAGGATGGAATAGGGTTTTATATTCCTGTCATGGTCTTATACCAAATCAACCAAAGCTAAGCCCAAAGTACATCATAAAAGCAAAGATACAATTGTAAATGTCTGTCAGCCAAGTCTCATAAAATAGGTGTAAATAAACAATGTACACAGCTTTTACAAGATAATCCAGTAGACTACAAAATATAAACAAAACATATAAAAATAGAACTCTCCTGTGTCTAACACAAATATACCAGCTATATAAACATTAAACATTCAATTGATAATAACCTGGTTTATCTTTTTAAAATTTAGGGAGGTTTTGTGGAATTTGTCTAAGTAGAAAATGTATCTTTAAAAGGATTTTCAGTGAACTCTGACTGATGCCTTATTTTTCTTTATTCCTTGGTATTCTTACAGCAAGAGAATACATTAAAGATTGTTCAACCAGTTTGAGAGTTAGAATCATTTCTTTTAAAAAATAGGCACAGCAGCAGTAAGGCACTGAAGGACCTAAGTTAAGATTTAAAGTGTGAAATGTTCTTGGTTCTAGCATCTTCACACCTCTTCAACACTGGATTACTTTCCTATTCTCCCTCCCTTCCCTAGCAACATAAGAAAAAGGAAGGAAGGAAGGAAGGAAGGAAGGAAGGAAGGAAGGAAGGAAGGAAGGAAGGAAGGAAGGGGTGACTGAAACTGTAGATGTGTAAAGAGTAAGAAGATGAAGGGTAAGACCATTTTTATGTTTAGTGATGGACGGATTTCCTCAAAGTTTTTGTTTGTTGTTTTTTAAACTACAGACATCGGAGCTCTCAAAAATGTCATCCTGATATCTCCGTGAGTGATTTACTAAGGCCAGCAGTTTGGGACTCTACTACAAAAAAAGACAGAACAAACAGGTAAAAAGCCTTGAGAACAAGAAGAAAAAATATTTAGCAGCAAAGTAAAAGTTTTAATTAGACCATGTTGAAGGACTAGAGCAGTGACATGTTAAGCATTAAAAAGTAGATGCTACCTTTAATGTGACTTATATGTCACGCTACATTAACAATAAGTTAACTCCTGAACTTACTTTTACCCAGTGCCATTCAGCAACTAACTCCACAGACCACGAAGGATAAAGTTCTTCCTTTACAAAACGTAGGTGCTTCTGTCTATTGGTCACCCACGTAATAACAAGACAGTCTGGAGCAGCCAGTTTAGGGATAGGTATTTGCTTTATTTGTAGTGGTGATAAATAACTGTACCTAAAAATAAACATAAATAATATGAGCAAAACTTGCTGCAAAAAAAGAAAAATAAGCAGGGTGAAGACCTGTATTAACACTCACTCCACAAACAAAGCCCTATAGGTATCTATTTATAGGATAACTAAATATGAAGCTACAGTGACACCCAGTGGACATATTGTTACATGCAAGTCAGAAATAACTTCATTTTTCATTTTTAGTAGTTTAAAACTGTTTATCACTTCTAAATGCATTACATTTTAGTAATTTTACTAATATTTACAATGCTTTTTTCTCATTCAAAATTAAGCAAACATGGTTTGGTTTCCATAATCTGTACATTACACAGGGACCCCATCACAGCTAGTTTTGACACTACTATCTCAATATTTTACTATATTTTCAACCCTTGATCTATCATCCTGCTTCTTTCGTTCTTCCCAATCAATTCCACTGGGCTCTCTGAAACCCTCATGCTTTCATTACAATAAAATAAGATAATTAAAAATTCTTGCACCTCCTGGCTACTAACAGCATGAAGTCTACTTTCTCTGGCTAGAACACTACTTGCTCTACAATACCCAGTCAAATGACTGTGGCCCTTTCTCCAACACCCAGTACACAACAGGAAAAGGAGAGGTCAGCATTCTCCTAGCTCCCCTATTGCTGCTTCCAGGATATAATTCATCCATCTTTGCACAAAATCCCCTCCTCTTTGAGAGGTATGCTATCCAGCTACGTTAGCCTCTAATGTTTCTTATTGAACCCATTTCATCCTCATTCTCCATATTCACTGAGGACTTAAGCCAACATAAATTGTGCCATTATCTTGGGCAATCTGAATGCAGAATCTATATATAATGTGCACACTTCAACTATTCTTCCCTTAAATAAATACAATCACCCCACTTCAATAATCCATTCCAATAACCTAGACCTTGTCGTCTCTCATACTTGCTCCATCTCTGAAACCATGAACATTGATCTCTGGCGATAACCTCCTATCCCTCACCTATTCTTTGACTTTATTAAAGCATCCAGTCAGTGCCCCATTCCTCCACTATTTTGAGTCTCTATGAGTTTCCTCCTATCCACACTTGTTCCTCTTCCCCACAGACTACCAATCACCAATCACTTCATTGCCTTCTCACTAACACTCTTAACTCCCATCCTACCCTTATCTTTCTCACAGCAACTACAAACCTTCAATCTTCAATTCAATTCAATTTCTTCACGTGGGAAAAATCAAGTGGAGAAAAATGCAGAACTGAAGAATTGGGTCAATTAAATCCATTCTCACATTCTCAAAACTACTCAATTCTTTTACTTATCCTTGGTCAACTACTACAAACTCCCATCTCTTTTCAAGTCTCCCAAACTCACTCTTGGCAGAAAAGCCACCAGACTCCTTCAAATACCTAACCCTCCCAACCCTCCTTATAACACCTTCACTTATCTTTCTCTACACATTTCTTCTTAAAGGAAATGGCATGGCTTCACGTATTTAAAGCCTATACCTCCAGGTGTGTTCTCTTATTCCCATCTTCTAGTATCTTGTAATGCTATTCCTGCCCTCCTGTATTTTCAATCACTCTAGTAGTTCCTTACCATGAACCTATAAATATGCTTATACTATCCAATTTGCAAGAGGAGGGGAGGGGAGGAGAGGGGAGGGGAAGGGAGGGGAGGGGAGGGGAGGAGGGAAAAAAGGAAAAAAGAAAAGAAAAAAGGAGAGACAAATTCTCTCAATTTGGTCTCCTTTTGTCTACAGCTAAGGACTTGTATGCATTTAGTCTTTCTACTTTCCTTTATTCCACAATTGACTGCAATGAGGCTAATACTACTATACCTGCTCTGGAAAAAGTAAATAACATCCAATGGCCAAATACAAAAAACATTTGAATCTCGTTCTAACACATGGCAACTGTATGATGTCAGAAAGTGATCAATAAATATTTCTTAAATAAACAAATGAGTAAAACAATTCTGATCTCATGCATCCACATTTCCTGCACCTAGACCAGTGCTCTTCCAGTAGACTAGCATTTTATATAATCAAAGCGATAATTTTAAAAGACTAAGTTTGCCACGATATGAAGAACATCAGGTCAAAATATGAAGTTTGGGTTGCCGGTTGGGGGGCTAGGTGAAAAAGGTGAAGGGATTAAGAAGTACAAATTGGCAGTTATGAAACAATCAAGAGGATGTAAAGTATAGCATAGGGAATATAGTCAATAATATTGTAATAACTACGTATATTGCCAGGTGGGTACCAGAGTAATCGGGGTGGGGGGAGGGGGGTCATTTTGTAAATTATATAAATGTCTAACCACTATGCTCTATACCTGAAACATATAAAATAATATTGAGTTATTATTATTAATAATTATTATACCGCCTGCCCTGCTGGCTCCTGAGCTCCTTTCCTTCCTGTGAAACCAGAGCTGGGTTGGGCCTAACTCAGGATTTCAGTGGATTTAAAGAGACAGCACCATCCCTGTCAGTCTGGCTTCCTCTCCCCCTCCCCAGGTAGGGTCTGGGGCAGAGAGAGGACTGGAGTGCTTCTCGCTCCTCCCTTGCCCTGGGCTAACTCCTGGCCTTTGCTCCAGTTGTGGTACCAGGCTTTTGGCACTCCTCTCTCCCAGAGCTTTGGGCGGGTGGGGTGGGCAGGGGTGGGCTGTGGTTTCCTGTGCTGGCTGTTTGTGCATGACCCAGAGTACCCGGCCCCCTGCCTGGGCTTCCTGCCCTGTCTTGTTTCCTTGTGCCCCCCCCCCCGCCCCACTTCCACCCCCATGTGAGGGAGAGCCAGGGATTGGGCAGCAGACTTTGCAGGCACCTCACTGCCAGGGCAGTGAGGCCACACTGGCATGGCTGAAGGAGCCAAGTGAGGTGACCTCAAGCTTGTCTAGGCAATGCCACTTGTCTCCGTAGCCTCCAGAGGCACAGTGGGCACCAGAATGGGTAGAATCGCCTGTAAAAACATCAGACTAGACCCCAGACTAGAAATGTCTGGGGCCAAGAGTTTCCATGTCCCTGCAGGGCTGGGGGTTGCCTGACATTACCCTGGGGATGCAGGTAGGGTTGGGCTGGAAACTCCCAGACAAAAATGGTTGATTTGCATGGTTTCCTTGGGCAGGAGATGGGGGAAGTGGGGAGAGCTGGTAAGAACCAGGGCAAGGGGAAGGCCCCCTGAGCCTGGAAGTCCCCACATAGAGGGTCCCAGAGCAATACCTTGGTCCTTGAGCAGATTTCCTGCTGGGCTATGAATCCTTGACCTCCTCATCGCCTGAGTCACTACCTCAGGAAGAAGTGACCTGGGTGGTAGAGGAGTTTCTAGGGACCAAAGAGTCCCAACACCCATGAGAAAGGGGATTCAGGACCTTGTTGTCTTAGGAGCTGCATTTCCCTAAGCCAAAGACCAAGGATCCCATCCCTGTTGCTCCCTGCAGGGCTCTGTCCTTTCAACCATCACAAGGTGTTGTAGCAGCCCATTTCCCCTCTAGAGGTGTCTGCCCACTCCATGTGGGAGCATGGACCCTCTAAACACTCTTGTAGGCGTGCTGGAGAACCAGAGGCTCCCAAGAGGGTGGTGTGGGGAGCAGGAAACAGTCAGGTTGCTAGAGGTGTGTGAATGCCCCCTGTACTTAAGGCAGTTGTGTTGAGCAAGGAGCTGGAGGCTCTGGGCATCCATGGAAACTTTCCTGGTATCCCTCCCCGCCCCCAGCCAGGGTCAGGCCCTGCTCTGCCCACCCCCCCAAAAGTTGCACAGGAAAGACAAAAGATCTGCTCTTTGTCTGAGCAGCCTCCTGGGTTCCATTCTCATGGGTATGCTCTTGGCCTTTCACTCAGGTGACTTGCACCTGCTGCATATTTGTGATCATGGCTCCACTCCCCACTCTACCCCCTAAGAGGGAGCCACAGTAGAGTGTTCCCAGAGCCCCATCCCTTTCCTTTCACCCATCTCAGGAGTGCCTGGCCTGGTGATGGGAAGCCCGCTTCATTCATTGTTTATTTAAAAACTGCACCCACCAGGACCAGTCCTCCTGCCTTCCATCCGGAGGCCTCCCAGGCCTTTTCTGGGACAGTTTGCAAGGAGGAGGGGTCTCTGGGAGCTGGGCAGACTCCAGAAGGGTGAAAGGGGGGAGGTGCGAAAAAAACAAACCGAAAAAAAATAATAATATTGAATGCAACTGAAAATTTAAAAATGTAAAAAAAAAAAGGATACGCATGTTTCAAAATGGGCAAAAGGCATGAGAAGGCAATAGAGAAAAGAGGAAATAAAAGTGCTTAAGAAACAATAGGAAACGATTTTGTCTAACTGCTACTCAAAGAAATAAAAAATGTTTAAAAATATTTCTTAAAAATGAAGTTTGATGGTCCCAATAACTGCATAACTTGATTGCCTTAATTTTATTTAATTTGGTTGATTTTGGAGGAGAAGGATGAAATAGTCAAACATCTTTTTCTACTTCTAATCTGGAAATCACTGAGCAAATTTCAAAATATGCATCTTTAAAGTGTTGCAGTGGAAAGTATGCAGCATCACCTTTGTAGTATTCTCCCCAAAATGTTTAACCTGAATCTTATCATGAAGAAATAATCAGACAAATCCAAATAGTGGGATATCTACAAACAAGGGGCATGGACTCTTTAAAAAGAGTTAATGTCCTAATGATAAAAAATGACTACATTAAAAGAACTAAAGAAAAATAAAGACCAAATATAATAAGTGATCCTTGATTAGATCTTGGATCTAAACAGTAAAAACAAAAATATAGCCATAAAAAATAGTTTGAGGATAACTGGAGAAATCTGAATATGTAATGTATATTTGATAATATTATTGCCAATAGTAACTTTCGTGGGGGTGATAACAGTATTGTAGTTATATAGAAGAATGTCCTTGTTTTCAGGAGATGCATGCTAAAGAATTTGTGGGTGGAATTATTATATCTGTAACATCAGATAAAAAAGCAGAGAGATGAGAGAAAATACACACAAATGTGGTCAAATAAATAACTGGTGAATCTAGGAGAAGGGTAATTTGATATTCATGTACTATTCTTTCAACTTTTGTCAAAGGTTGGATCCTTTTTTTTAAATCAAAAGTTAAAGGAAAGAAGCAATACAGTAAATCATTACAATGAGATCATAAATATACACCTACAAGATATATGGGAAAGAAAACCAAAACTTCCAAAATGTGTTGTGTACAATTATAATCAAATACTTTAAATGAAGGGAGGGTCTATTACTCAGAATTATAAAAATTTGTGCCAAAAATGCTGCTAAAAAGATCAAGCACTTGTCAACTTTTTTAAAAACTTCTGTAGAGTATTCAAGAATAAGATGCAAAAAAAATTTATCAATTTTCATTAAAATAAAAAGCAAGTGAAATTTAAGCTAGATGTTTCTTTTTAAATAATTCTTGGAGAAAACTGGAACACATTACCAAGTACTATTACAAAATTGGCCTCTTTGATTCCTTTGAACTTAACACTGAACTGTAATAAATGATGGAGAACAAATCATCTTTTAAACAAATGATGCTAGTTCCCACCCAGCCGCCACCATATATATACACATACATTAAACAAGGACAATCCTATCATATATGACATAGATTACCTTCCAGGAGCTGAGGGCAAAGGTCAGATTATTAAGGACAACTATGTTTTGGTACATACATCTAAACTTTAGAATTTGATATCAAAGAAGGCAAAAATGTTGCCTTTTGCTGCTACATAAATATCCCTGAACTGGTTTAATCTGTAAACTTAGCCATTAATATATTACTTTTAACATTCTTAAACCTAAATATGGGGCTAGTTCAAGAGAATTATCTAGTTAAAAGAACTAAAAATTTAAAACTAAAGTGTTTTAGTAGTTTTAGACAACCTATATCATAAATTAATGTTTTTATCATATGAAACTAGAATGTACAAAGGACAACAGCTTTTAGAAAGCATATCTAATAGATAATTTACTTATACTTACCTCTTACTTCTTTTAACTGATTTATTCTGCCATGGTGGATCTATCACAATTACATCATACGTTTTCCCACCTGAAAAAAAAAGATACAATTTCAGAAACTACCTACTCTATGTGATCACTTTAAAAAATAAACATGTTCTTCAAAAACTGAAGTGTATTCACTACATACATATAATGGAATGAACAAAGGAGTTGTAGCATTTACTCAAACAGAATTTATCTAAAACATTAAGAGATTTCCCCTATAATTTCATATAACTAGGATTTTAATATGATTTCACCTACTACTATTTTTACAGAGACTACCTGAAAATAACTACAGCTCACTTAGCTGGACACCAGTGATTTGTAAAATGCCCTGTCTTCGCAGCAATATTAATACAGTCCTTTCAAACCACAGGGTTTTTTTTTGCTTTTTTAAAGAACTTTTTATATGAAATACACTTTTAGTCTTATTTTAGTTGTTTACTAGTGTCCTTTTTTCTGATCCAGGATCCAAATCAAGATCACACACTGCATTTAGTTGCCATGTCTCCTAAATCTCCTCCAATGTGGGAAAAGTTCCTCAGTCGTTCTTTGTCTTTTATGACTTTAACAGTTTTGAAGGCTACTGGCCAGTTATTGTATAGAATGACCCTCATTTTGAGTTTGATATTTCCTCATGATTAAATTTAGTTTATTTATTTCAGAGTATAAACAAATAACCTGAAGTAGTACCATGTCCTTATCAGAAAAACAAATCACGAAACACAGAATGTCAAAATGTCTCATTATTGATGATACTATCTTTGATCACTTAGATGAAGTAGTGTCTACCAACTTTCTCTGGTTTTCCCTTTGTAATTAATATTGTTGGGAGAGATACTTTAAGACTGTGCAAAATGTCCTGTGTCTCATCTTTTCACCCACTATTTTGATATCCAATTACTATGGTGTTTGCCAAATTGAAATTTCCTAGTTACATCATTCCACCCACATATTAACTGGAATTTTTTTGTCAAGAAGGCCTGTCCCTTCTCCTCCTTTTATAAACAAAGGTATATTTTCCTAAGTGTACAATCTCATAAGTAACAAAAAAATGGAAAAGCATGTTCAAACGCAGTATGATTTTCTCATTAATTTGTTATCCTGTCATTCACCCTGAAGAAGTTATGATACTGTGACATGAACAACCACTCGTGTAAGATGGCTTGATAGCAATTAAAAGAAGCTTTTCATTAATAAGCTACGTTACTTTAGTAATTTCAAACTTTGGTATAAAATGTCCAAATAACAATAAACAGCAGATTAAATTCAACTTGATCAATACCTCTTTTCTACGTCACTCCTTGGAATATTATAATCGCTGAGCTAAACTCCTGATACAGATTATCTCATTGTCATTTAATCTGCAAAATGACCCTCAAAAGTAGGTATTATGTTCATTTTATAGATTAGGAAACTGAGGTTCAGTTTTGTGAAATGCCCAAAGACTCACAGTTAAGTTTCCAAATCTAAATTCAAATTCAGTCTCATGCTCTTGGAGCATTAGGAATAGAGACAGTAGAAATGTAATGGCTGTATGCAATGTCAGAGGGGTAATCGATGGGGGAGGGGAGTTATCACTGTGTGACGGATATAAATGATAAATGTCTAACTATTACATTGTTTTGTACACCTGAAATTAATAATAATAATAATAAAACATACAAAGTAAAAGGAGCCAGAAGCAAAAATAATTAATTAATTAATTAAATAAATTCAAATTCAGGTATGTGTGACTCTGGAATTCAATATTTAAGTTTCTTAACTTTATAACAGGAAAATATTTCAAGAAATTTTAGACAATAAA